>NW_012102865.1:2827001-2843049 GCF_000951045.1 Mandrillus leucophaeus
CACTCAAATTTCTACAACTATTATTGCGATTATTTTTATTATTCTGAGAGGCTGTGTGGTTAAGCTTTGGAGTTTAAATCCTTGATCTGCTACTGATTGCATGCATGATCTCTGTAAGCAACTTAACATCTCTGAAGTACAATTTTCTCATCTAAAAGGAAATAAACTGAAAAGGAGACAATTGGGGAATCTGAACATTAATTGTTAAGTGTTAGCATCAGACTTGATGATGTTAAGGAATTATTAATTTAAATGGTGTGATAATGAGATTGTGACTGTTTTTTAAAAAGTTATCTTTTAGAAGAAATCCTAATCTATGGACAAAAACCAATGTGTTAGCTGGATTTGGCTGAAAATAATCCATGCTATGGATGCAATGTAATCCATGCTATGGATGCAATGTAATGCAATGGGAATGGATGCAAGTAGAGATGATTATTATTATGCCTTTGATAACAGTTGAAGTTGGTGAAGATGGCTTAAGGGGTTCACTATACTAGTCTCACTACTTTTATATATGTTTGAAATTGTTTATAATTTAACAAAAAAGACTAATATCACATGCCTTGAAGAACTGTTTGGGAGCACTCCCACACAGTGCCTGGTGCAATCGTGGGTAGTCAATAAAATGTTAGTAAGAGGTTGCAGTTTCCATTTTCACTTAGAAAAGAAAAATGTGGCCGGGTGCAGTGGCTCACACCTGTAATGCCAGCTCTTTGGGAAGTTGAGGCAGGAGGGCTGTTTGAGCCCAGGATCTCGAGATCAGCCTGGGTAACATGGTGAGACCCCATCCCTATAAAAAATAGAAAATTAGCTGGGTGTAATGGTGCACATGACAGTAAGACCCAGCTACTTGGGAGGATCACCACTGCATTCCAACCAGTGTGATAAAGCAAGATTCTGTTAAAAAAAAAAAAAAAGAAAGAAAGAAACTAAAAGAAAAATGTATTTCCTCTGCAATTGAAAGTTGTTTGTTTCTTATTCTTTCTGCTCTGGAAATTCTAACAGGTTTGAATATCTCATTTCCAAATTTAAAGGTAGATAAAGCCAATGGTGTCTTATCGTAGGTGATTTTGTATGTCAAAATTTTTCACACACAAAAAAGCAGTGAGAGTGATTCTTACCCTGGATTTGCTGGAGGAGCTTTGCATTCAGTTGTTCTACCTCACCAAGAGTCATCGAATTCACTGAAACATGAAAATGTATTCACTATTACCACAACAACCTAGGAAAACATGCAGCTTACATCACCAACACAATATCCTATTTTTTAAAATCTGCACTTAACTGTCAACACAACATTCAGCAGTACTCCAGCATTAAACCATTAATGCTCTTAAGTGTGGAGGAGACGTTTTCAAACCCTGACCACAACCCATGGTAAGAAACTTTTATTTTTATTCTGTCTTGAGACAGGGTCTCGCTCTGTCACCTCGTTGGGAGTGCAGTGGTGTGATCAATGGCTCACTGTTGCCTCAACCTCCTGGGCTCAAGTGATTGCTCCCACCTCAGCCTCCCTAGAAGCTGGAACCATAGACGTGTGCCACCACACCTCGTTTTTTAATTTTTTGTAGAGATGGGGTCTTGCTATGTTGTCTAGGCTGGTCTTGAACTCCTGGGTTCCAGTGATCCTCGCACCTTGGCCTCCCAAAGTGCTGGGATTATAGGTGTCAGCCATTGTGCCTGGCCAGAAACATATTTTTTTAATCACTTCCAGTACACCACCACCCTCCAATGAAACAAAAGTTTCACCAAAAAATACTTAGTAGTAGGTGCAATGAATTCTGGTATCTCCTATTCTGTTTCAGTTTTTAAAAAGTGTTAAGTCACTACCCATTAAGCTTATTTTGATTAAGCATTACACAGCTTATAATATGCAGTTTGAAACATCAATTTGTCTATCTAGATATACAATCTTAAATAATTCACATTTAGAATCAAGAAGTTGTATAACAAGATATCAGAGGTCCCTTCTGGCTCTGAAATCATGATTTCAAGACAATTAAAATCACCTCAGCTTCTGTAAATTTTTGTAGAAATAGATGTAGAGAGAATGAATCACCCTTTCTAACTTTACAGTAAGTGCACACATTACCTTTGGCCTTTAGTAAAATGTCAGATTTTTGCTTTTGAAATGCCACCACCAGTCAACAAGACACATGCCTACATCAGTCTTGTAGGGATCAGCAACATGACAATGTATATTAGCCAATAGATGAAGCTGTACTTCTAAACTATACGAGTCCTGGATGTTCCAATTCACAGTCTGTTGATTCCATTTAGTGTAATCATTTTATATGGCAAAACAAACATGGAAACTGCTGAACTTCAATGCTTAGAAGACAGAATTCCAGTGAATGAAAAGTTTTAAGATGCCTCATTTTTGCTAAGGTGAACCTGTTACCAAATCTACGTTTCCACAGCAAAATTCTTGACCCATTACACATTTATATAAATGTATAAAAATCCCAAACCACCCAACTGTTACTTTTCTCCCCATTTTACTTACATTCCTCTCTGCTGTAATGTGGATGCTGGGTCTGGACATCAGCCTCTGGACTAGAGATTGTCTCTTCTTTTTTCTGCGCCTGGTTGTGACTATGAGGCCACAATACACTGTTATGACATAAAGTGGCACCTGAATCTTGTAACATAGCAAGTCCAAAGTCTGTATTTTCCCTCTGCTCCAAAATTCTTTGTGTACAGTTAGAGATGCCACCTGCACTTCCATCTATCCATTTTGCAGAATATTTTGGTACTTGGGAGTCAAACTGTGGGAGTAATTTTTCTTCTGGCTTATGCCTGAAATTAAACAGATGCTGCTGGGGGTTTTTAGAACATTCCGAATCTGAATCCAGATCCTTATTTTGTGCATACTGTACAATCCAGTTTATCTTCTTACTCAAAATGGTTTTAACTTCTTCGTAAGTACTTTTTGAAAGCTTAGATCGAGGACAACCCTGGTTTGCAATTAAATGATATTTTTCAAAGCAGTCTTTATGGCCCCTTAATGATGTGGTGTGCAAGAGATCAGACTTTGGTACCCCTATGGAAAAAAAAGAGAAACAAAAGACTTGAGAAATTTTGTTTTCTATAAGTCACTTTAAGAATATACAAATCTTAGTAAAATCACAGAGTCCTTGATAGTCTGCGAAATAGAGGGAAAATGCTAAAGAACATTAGTATTAACATACAATGTGGCCTAATAATTTCTGCTTAAATTTAATTCAATATTCAGTAATATTAAATTCTTAAGGATAGCAAAACCTAAAAACTTAATTATTCAATTTTAATCTTGGTCCAGAGATGTTACTGCACAATATAAAAAAATACTACTGAACCCAGCAATTTACCTTTACAGATTCTTGGCCTTTACATTACAGTGCTTTCTTCATTAAACCTGAAGTACACACTTGCAAAAGTGTCTATAATATTATGAGGTTCAATAACAGAAATGCTCAACAAGTCTCCCCCGCAAAACACAGTAAATAATGTTCTTAAATTGTGCTATGTTTACTGAAGAAAAATAAACCAGAACCAGAAAAATACAAATTAATAAAAGTCAAAAAGTAAAAAAACTATTTAGATTTATTTTTAAAGAAAATCAAAGCATCTAACATTTTTCACATTTCCATTTTATAGTTACTAAAACTTTATCAAGATAATTTTATTTTCTAGAAGAAATGCATTATACACAATCATTTTTCATATAGCAATAGATTCAATCTGCCAAGATCCAATAGCCAGTAATTCCTCAACTCACAAATATTCAATATATCATAAATAACAGAAATATTACTTTTTATATCTCCCAACTTAGTAGAGTGTAAGTATGCTACCTCAATTGTTTTTTAAAAATATAAAATACATTTGCAAATATCTAATACATTTCAAAATATAGAATATATTCACACATATTTATAAGTTCAAGCCATATTATTAAAGTCAAACAGCACTACTTTTATAATGAAGGTGAATCAGGAATGTGGACCTGAAAATTTATGTCTGCCAGAACTAACCAGTTTAAATCTGCTTAGCTTTTTAAATGGAGTAAGCGGAGAGCCACTCAGGAGCTAGTTTTAAAAAAACTTTTAGCTGATTCATCAGAAAAAAATATATTTTGCAATTCATCCTTTGCTTTGAAAATTGAACTCACAGTGGTTTTATTACTTGAACTCCAAAGTCTGGCTAAAAGAAAGATAATGACACATTTGCACTTTAATGGTATGAAATCAAGTATTAACATACTTGTGAATATTAATGTTTAAAAAATATATAATATCAGCCAATGGTGGGACCTGATGAGACTGTCAAAACCAAGTGTTAAATTGGTTATCAGTTCCCTCAACAGTTACTGTAAGCTGTGAGAACACACCTCCAAAACACATTCGTATTATAAGCACATGTAAACAACGGCTCTCATGAGGTAAACTCAAATATCTGAGCCTTGTTTCTTCCAATGAGCTCAGAAATTGCTAGAAACTTTAATAGAATACACATTTTATTTATCACGTTGCTCCTTGTACTGCAATTGTGATCATGTATACATTTCTACCAGTTATTATCTGATTAGGTCAAATTTCCAGCAACATTAGAACACATACATTATAAATCTCAAAGCTTTATTTAATAATAAAGTATACATCTTCAAAAATGGGTAAACTGACATAAAAAGGAAGTTCACAAGCCCTGCTTCATTAAAAGTTGTATTATTATGCATTTTAGATAATAAGACAAAAACAGTAGTTATCACAAGTTATACACCAAAGGAAAAATGGTTCCATTCTGCTATCTGATTCCAATGATTAGCTTTCTGGGAAACACTGGTATGCACAGAGAACCTGAAGCTTGCCTATTAGTAACTGGAACATTTATTAAAGAGCTCCCCTACTGTCTGCAAACTATTTTAGGTCTTGTTGCCAACAGATGGTTAGCTAATCCCTCAGAACAGTAAATGGTCTCATTCTCAGTGCACTGCCTCAGCTCTCTGTAGCAATGATTTAGCTGAATGTAAATATAGTAATTTGTAAGTTTCTCCTCCAGTTTATATGAAATGAAATTCTTTAGCATATAAAAAAAGTTGTGAACTAGGCTATGGAAAGTAATATTTATTGTTAAATTTTGTGGGGTTTTTAGTATTTATACAGAAACTCCAAAACAAGATGAAAAATTACATTAAATAACTAATTTTCTGATGTACTCTAGAGCTTCAACAACTGGTCATTGTAACAGATATCTATTTGAAGAATAATATGGACTTTTAAAGTTTTTTTATCTACTGTTTCTTCTTAATGATTCATGTAATATAATTTCTGCTTAGATGTACCTATTGGCTCCTTGAACTCACCATACTGAACATTAACTACTCTTCCTCTCTCCCCATGCAACTCCAAAGCCAATCCTCTTACTGCGTCTGGCATCACCAACTGCTCAAGGAAGAAACTTGGGTGTCCTCCTTGAAAGCTCTTCACTCCCCACAATCCCATAGGTTTTGCTGTCTTAACAGATTCCCCCGCCCCCCACATAAAATCTAGCACCTACAAGATCTGAAATCCTTCTGCTTCACTCCAGCACCACTCCCACTACAAATGTGGGTCATGATCATCATCATCTCCTGTTTAGTTTCTCATTTCCCCTAAGAAGCCTTGTTTAACCCAAACATCTGGGTTAGTTTATCACACTAGATTTTACAATTGCCTCTTTCCTGGCCTGTAATTCCTGACAAAATGTAGGTTCTGTGAAAAATACAGACCATATCTCTTACTCATATATTCTCAGTGTCAAAATGCCTGGCACATAGTGGGTACTCAAAAGTAGTTAAATGCATAAAAGAAAATTAAAAATATATTTTAAAACACCAAAAACAAACCAATTATCACTCAAGGTCCCTCCTAACAAGGAAACCAGAATTTGCAGTTCTGCCAGGCTGCTCAGCGGGTAATTAAAGGCATCTTTCAGTGAAGTTACTCCTATATTTAGCCTAATGGGCTATTAGTCTAAAGAACATATCAGTGGCACTGATACAGAAATGGCATTCCTGTGGCATCATTCAATCTTCCAAAGAAAATCATGAATTTCTACTCGATTATGTATTTTTTAAATAGAAATTTACATACAGAAAATATACAAGATGACGGTTTTATGTTAACTGTAGCTCATTCATCTAGATAGGTACCTCTAATTTATTCAGTTACATCAGTCATACTGAAATTTAAAAACTGAGTTAAAGACTGAGTTTTAAAGTTCAGTTCGAAACATTTGTTTTGTAAACATATTTTAAAATATCTTGTGCAGCAGTAGCAGAGGAAACAAAAACTTCCGTAATACACTGACTACTTCATATACTTGAAAAAAACTACTTTTTAATCTAGAAAACAATGTGAGTAGCTCACTTAATTTGCATCAGTAATACACATATCATTTTATAAACTCTTGGCGTGATTTGTTTTTTCCTGCCTCATCAGTTCAAGTTATTATAGCAGAAACAACCATTGCTATTATCAAAAGATCTCAGTGAGTTTCCCAATTGACTTTTCAATTTTAACTGCATTTACAAGCGTAAACAGCTTTGAGCACTAATTTGTTTCCTAAGCAGCTTTTGAAAGGGAATGAATCTAAATGCAACACAATCAGCTGATACTTTTGAGGAGCTGAGTTATAAGAATTTCCAAGCCAGTTCAACCAAGATTGTACTCCAATTTGCTTGTTAATAAAAATTTTGAAGGCCAACGTAATTGACTTCCTATTATAAAAACATCTTTAAGACACTTCAAAGATATCCATGTCACTTTTTTAAATCATAAAGTCATTATGAGAGAACTAAGACCTTAATTGGCAACCAAAAGTTTTAATCTTATTTATTTTTTTTAAAGTATGGATTTCTCAACGGATGCTGGAGAGGATGTGGAGAAACAGGAATGCTTTTACACTGTTGGTGGGAGTGTAAATTAGTTCAACCACTGTGGACTAACTGTGGAAGACAGTGTAGTGATTCCTCAAGGATCTAGAACCAGAAATAGCATTTCACCCAGCAACCTCATTACCGGGTATATACCCAAAGGATTACAAATCATTCTACTATAAAGACACATGCACACATATGTTTATCACGGCACTATTCACAATAGCAAAGACATGTAACCAACCCAAATGACCATGAATGACAGACTGGATAAAGAAAATGTGACTAATATACACCGTGGAATACTATGCAGCCATAAAAAAGGATGAATTCATGTTTAACACAGGAACAGAAAACAAAACACTGCATGTTCTTACTCATACTGGGAGTTGAACAATGAGAACACATGGACACATCGAAGGGAACATCACACACCGGGGCCTGTCGGGGTGTGGGGGGGCTAGGGGTAGGATAGCATTAGGAGAAATACCTAATGCAGGTGTCGGGTTAATGGGTGCAGCAAACCACCATGACATGTGTATACCTATGTAAAAAACTTGCATGCTCTGCACACGTATCCCAGAACTTAAAAGTATTTAAAAAAAAAAAAAAAAAAGTATGGGTTTCTTCCGGTTAAGAGGCTATTCCTATTCAATAATTTTATTTTTCTTTTATCTTTTCCCATTTTATCTGAGTTTTTATACTATTATTTTATACTTTGAAAACCCTACCTGTAACCCATCTGGCATGCTATCCCTACCTCTATCCTTTAAGTTCCTCTTTAAAATAAATTTGCTTTAAGAAAACTTGGTAAAATCCATCCTAAAAGTGCAAAGACTACTCAAATGTTTAGATGTTTAGCTCTAGTTACCACCATTACTCTTATTTTTTAATTTTTTTGAGACGGAATCTCAATGTTTGTCACCCAGGCTGGAGTGCAGTGGTACAATTTCAGCTCACTGCAACCTCTGCCTCCTGGGTTCAAGCAATTATCATGCCCCAGCCCCCCAAGTAGCTTGGACCACCCAGTTAATTTTTGTGTTTTTAGTAGAGATGGAGTTTCACCATGTTAGCCAGGCTGGTCTCAAACTCCAGACCTCAGGTGATCCACCTGCCTCAGTCTAGCAAAGTGCTGGGATTACATGTGGTGTGTAATCCTGGGATCACAGTGGCATAAGCCACTGTGCTTGGTCCACTGTTACACTTTTAAAAGAATGATTAAATGATTTTATTTAATTCACCGACTGTAGGAACAATTTTTTTTTCCTAAAGAATGATTAAATGATTTTATTTAATTCACCGACTGTAGGAACAATTTTTTTTCCCTAAAGAATGATTAAATGATTTTATTTAATTCACCGATTGTAGGAACAATTTTTTTTCCTAACAAAGATAATACTCCAAATGGCACTAAAAAAACCCCACAAATACCAAAATGCTTAAAGTTCTACCACATGTCCCATGATCCTCTGCTTTTACCCCTAGCCTCTTGAAGAAGACCTGATTTATGACTTGGTAGTAATGAGTAAGCTAGGCAATCTTTTCCTGATGATTCACCAGCTGGTCCCGTCAAATAGCACTGTCTCTCAGCTGTCTACACTGATGCTGAATGTCTTTATACTTCACACATTCTTGAATCATGTCATCGGACTCCTTTACAGTTTTTGTGGTCAATTAGACTATATTTGCAATTTGATTACATATTCCATTTCCCAACCAAAGGACTGGCTTAACATAGTCTGGTGCTCCAGAAGGCGAGCAAATAGAATACAACCATCAGTGGATGTGAAGTTGTAATATGCAGTACCACATCCATAGGAGATTGGAAAGCACTAAGAAAGCAAGCACTCCAACTTTTACCTCAAACTTAGAGCAGAATTAGGGAACTGGGAGTATGGGTTTGCTAAAGGGTGGGTTTATGTGTTCTTTCTTAATGTTGAAATAAGGCAAAAACATTAAGTTTCTGGTTGTTAACATGCTGTGAAAAAATTTTAAGCACATTGCCTTAAAACATGATAAACTTATTTGTGCAACAATACATGCAGTATGGCTTCAAAATATTTTTTGGCTAGGTGTGGTGGTTCATGCCTATAATCCCAGCACTTTAGGAGGACAAGCCAGGTGGACTGCTTGACACCAGGAGTTCGAGAGCTGTCTGGGCAACATGGTGAAACCTGGTCTCTAGAAAAAAATACAAAAATTAGCCCAGCATGGTGCATGCACCTGTAGTCCCAGCTACTTGGGACGTTGAGGTGGGAGGATCATTCGGGCCAGAGAGGTGGAGGTTGCGGGGAGCCGTGATTGTGCCGCTACACTCTATCTAGCCTGGCCAACAGAGGGAGACCCTGTCTCATGAAAAAAAGAAAAAGAAGTTTTTTATGGAGGCACACATTTTGCCCAGCCTAAATAATTTTCCAAGATTAAAGGTGTTTTTCTTTTTGTGATGATCTTATCTTGGATGCTAAGAAAGGGAGTATAGGTACTTGAATATGCATGCGTTGTTGCTCCATATTAAGTAACAGTAATCTTGTGCTTCTTTAAGCAAGGGTTCACTGTAAAAATGGGAGGGCTGCCAAATTCCATCTTATTAGGAAAGACAATGGATTAAAACGTTACTTGTTTTTGAGGCGCAGACAACCATTCCTGATAAAAATAAAGGAAAAGCCCTGTGGGTAGAAGTGGCACTCCCATGGACTGAAAGCTGGATCCATACTGCAGGTAAGTTTTGTTTAGCCCACAAACATTTTTAAGAGAAAAATTAAAAACAAAATGAGAGGATCTGGCAGGATCTGGCTGCTGAACTGGGTATGTACTCTTTAATTCCAAATAGTTCTTATTATTTCCTTAATGAAAGCACATGTACCTGTGACTCTGCAGGCTCCAAATCCATGTCAGGTCACCTGTACTGTACTGAGACTGGGCTGGATTGCTGCAGTGTAAATACTACTTGCCCCAGTGATGGTTTCACGCTCAATTCGATCAGACTACTATGCATTTGATGGGCAGGCAGTAGCCAAGCCATAGTTGAAGAAGAGTTATTACCATTATATCTATTGCCAAGCACTGCCACTCAGTGGGAGGATGCTCAGTTTGTCTATTCTGTCATGTGACCAAGGTAGAGGATTAGACTGAAAGCTAAGGGAAGGATGAATAGTTGGAGTATCTACTTCCCACAAAGAACAGGCTTCTGCCTCTTGGAATTTTTTATCAGTTGTCCTAGGTGTCTTAGAAAATACTGTGATAAAGAGTACCTCATTTCCTTGCCCTCATGCCTTTAGCTAACTCAGGAGCCACTTAAACGACTAAATAGAGTCTGCCATATTCAAGTACTCAACATACCGTTTACAAATAAAAGGTAACTGCTTAGCAGATGGAATACTGGCAACCACATGAAGCCAATATACAGATGGTTCAGAAACTTGCTTTCCCACATTTGGAGAATCACTGCCCTAAAGAAAGATTTATCAACAGGTGGTTTTTAGATGGCAGATTTCAGCTTAGAGATGTGCATGCCATTTAAAAGTTCCTGTGTGTGCTAAGGATTAAGGCAGTTAATCAACACAGCTTAATCTAATCAATGAATTGTAAGGGAAAATTTCAATGAGCTAAGAGTTCAGAGAGACAATGATAAACCTTACCCTCAACCAAGGAGGCCAGAGCAGAACTGAGATCTTTGATTGATAGATGTATACATTGCAAATGACATGTCAAAAATAAAAACTCTCTCAGTGAATTCTACTTTTTCATTCCAACAGTTGGAAAGTTGGGGAAACACACCTACATAACAACTGTTTATTACTAAAAAGGCACAAAACTAATCCAAACTCAATTCTACTCCTTAATGTAGCTACTTGTTTTTTTAACAGCAATGCCCAACAGAACTTTCTGTGGTGATGGACACATTGTATCACTGAGCTATGCAATAAGTAGCCATTTGTGGCTAGGGGATACTTTAGCATCTGAAATGTAGATAGTCTGACTGAAGAACTCAAGTTTTAATTTTAATTTAAATGAATTCAATGTGGCAAGGCTACTGAATTGGACAAGGCAGATTGTCCACAGGTAACTAAACAAAACGGTACCTGGAAAGAGAACATGGATAGAAGCTATCATCATTTCTTTTAAAACCATACTAAGATATATATTTTTTCTTTTTTTTAGATGGAATTTTGCTCTTGTCACCCAGGCTGGAGTGCAATGGTGCAATCTCGGCTCACTGCAACCTCTGCCTCCCAGGTTCAAGCAATTCACCTGTCTCAGCCTCCCAGGTAGCTGGGATTACAGGCACCTACTACCACACCTGGGTAATTTTTGTATTTTTAGTAAACACAGGGTTTCACCATGTTGGCCAGGCTACTCTCAAACTTCTGACCTCAGGTGATCCACCCACCTCGGTCTCCCAAAGTGCTAGGATTACAGGCTTGAGCCACCACGCCCAGTCAGTGTACTGATAAATTAACATGGGATATTACACTCACAGCACGATACAGAAAGGTAAATTTGTTTTTCTGGTAAAATAAATGAAATTTGGGCTATAAGGTTTAATTATCATTATGTTACAAAAAGTTTTAAGCCAATAATCCAATGGACCCAAGTAACCTTCTACATGTTCCATATTCCCCTAAAGGATTTAAGTGAATGTACTGACATTTATTCTAAAAAAATTTTTGTGCAAGAAATTGTCGTAAGACACCTAAAAAGCTATTCAAAATAACTATAATTGAATTACTAGTTTTAAATATCCACTTATATGGGGCATATGGAGACACTAACTTACAGCAAAACAAAAACACAACGAAGTTTCCTAATGATAGACAAAGTTAAAAAGATGCTACTTAAACAAAAGATAGCCTTAAAAATGCCTTCATAATAATAACCAGATGAATGAGGGCACACTACTATGAAAAAGCAAATTTAGGGTTTGAAAGCAAGAAATGTGATAACTCTGTCTCTTTGCCCTTCATCTCCTGAACTGCCACCTGCTCAACTTACGTTCTGAGAAAGTGATCTATTTTCTTACAAACAAGAAAGGTAAAATGAAAAGCTCATCGGTAACTATTTATCAAACATAAGTTCTGCAACTCAACTTCTTTGCATATATTTGAATCAGTGTTTCTGAAATTCTAGCTAATTATTCCTTAAATAAATGATTTATAACAGCATCTAATGGAAATATACTACCTAGTGAATTTGAGGCATTTATAATTCAATTACTACTGAAGGTAGTAAATGGTAAAAATTAAGGCTGAGTTGAGAAACGATCACTACAACTCACCAACCATTTGATAAGACGAAAGCTAAAAATAGAAAATGCAGTAATTGATTAATCATATTGCAAAATGCTAAAATAGAAATAAAAGATTACAGTTCAGACCAATGTGAACTAAAAATATGTAGTATTATGACAATATATGTTTTAGTTAATCTATATTTTAATCACATACCTACAAGCATTTCTTTTTCTTTTCTTTCTTTTTTTTTTTTTTTTTTTTTTTTTTTGGAGACAAGTCTTGCTCTGTTGCCCAGGCTGGAGTGCAGTGGCACGATCACAGCTTACTGTAGCCTCAACCTCCTGGGCTCAAGGGCTCAAGCAATCCTTCCACCTCAGCCTCCTGAGTACCCGAACTACACAAGTATGTGCCACCCTGTCTGTATAATTTTTTCGTATCTATAGTAGAGATAGGGTTTTGCTATGTTGTCCAGGCTGGTCTTGAACTCCTGAGCTCAAGCGACCCTCCCACCTTGGCCTCCCAAGGTGCTGGGATTACAAGCATGAGCTACTGTTCCTGGTCAGTCGTTTCTTTTGATAATGCTACCATACACAGAGACAAAGATAGGAAGCTGTTGTTGGGTACTAAACATACTGACTTATACCTAGGGGCCTGAATTCTATCTCAAGTTAGGGTTAATGTCCTTAAACACTGGGACCATTTGTCCTAAGTGCATCATAGCAATTCTAGAGTAAAAAACAAAACAAAACAAAACAAAAAAACCCCAAAAAACTGTGATCTAAACAAAGGGGTTGGAGAACTAAGGTACAATACAGTTTTTTCCATAATGTAACATGGTTTTTAACATAATAGATTTCATGGCATCAATTCACTAGTAAACGGAAGACATTCAAACAAATGATAGAATTGCAAACTGGGACATATATTTGACCTGTAGTCTACCTTTGAGAATTTAAGCTACATGCAATGGGAATTTAATCACCAGCAAAAAAGATGAATATATAAAAAGATTTTAGTACTGGAAATTGAACACAAGCTAAATATTCATCAATGAAAACTGGTTAAGCAAATTATGGTACAATGGGATGCAAAAAAATGATGTGGTAAAAACTTTACCTGCTAATAGAAAAAAGATGTTCCTATTAAATGAAAGACCTGGTTATTGAATGGTGTATACAGCCTCATTTCATTTTTTATAAACAAATGTTTAAACACAAAAATGTTTTAAAACCATTTCTACCCCCTCCCCACATGCTGCATTGCAGAAAACTTAGAACACACCAATTAAGAGTATGAGTAAATAGGTAGAATTATGATTAATAATCTTTTTGCTTTCTGTATTTGGTTTTCTTATATTAGGCATAGTTTGCTTTTTAATAAAACAAGAAAACTTTAAGAAAAAAAATCTTTTATCCTTTTAAGTAGTGAAAACTTAAAAGACTGAAAAAATGCCTGTGAAGAAATGCTTTTTAGTTTGAGAAAGAACACAGTGTTCTTGGTATTGTATGGTATGTTCCAATGAACTAAGTTAAACAAAAAGATTAAGACACTAAAATGGTAAAAGATATGCATCCCTAAAACATCCTAAAATTCTGAATTTTTTTTTTTTGGTTGTAAGAATCCTCTTAATAATGTATCTAGCAAAGAAAGTAACACTCAAATGAAAGCAGCCCTCCTCCCCATAAAAGTGAGATCACAACCACAGTCGTTCTAGCTGGCAACCCTTGCTGGAGAGCCAAAGACTACAAAGGGAGTGGAAGAAATATGTTGATAACTGAATAAAATCCATACCACTGAATTGAACAGATTTGCTGGGCACCTACCATATGAGGAAATAAGGAAAGCTAGAGCAGAAAAACCTACTGAAAATCACATCACTGAAAGGTTAACTGAGGACAAATTTAAACCTCCTCAATGTATACAGAACACTCAACTATTCTGTTAATGAAGAAGCTGTTCAGCATACAAACCAATCACAGCAATACCCTCAATACGGCATTTCATCTTTTCAGATAAGATGAAAACAAAACTCTTCTACATTTCTATTTAAATTAACAGTAACATTTGCATCACATACTATGTTTACCTGTATTTATACAGGGTTTCTATATTCATCATTTTTTCTCATCCTTGCAGCACCCCTGTGACACAGGCAATGATGTTATTTGTTATCACCTCTCATTTAATACAGGTACTCCAAAAGATAGGCAGCTGTAAACGAGGAGGAAGAAAAGTATATGACGTTTAAGACAGAGAGCACTAGATAAGCAAAGGCATAGAAGTGAGACAGAAAGAAAGGGAGACACTGAAGGAATGAGAGCATGACTGGCTGTAAAGTGCCTCTGGCGGGTAATGAAAGATGAAGGTGGTCAGTTAAGCAGGTTCCTGGTCATGAGAAGAATTACATGTCATGTTAGGGAGTTAATAATCTGCAGAAAATGGCAGAAAATGATTTAAGAGTTTCATGTACATGAAATGGCATGATCAGATTTGTACTTTAAAAATCTTTATGGTGGTACTGAATGAGAAGTGTTGGAAGTGTGGAGTAGGGATGGGGGAGAGGATCAAGCCTATGAAACCAATTAAGTGGTTTGTGAGTTAATATAGGTAAGAAGGTAATAATAGGTAAGAAGAAATAATGGCTTGGACTAAGGTGTGGCAGAGAGAATGACAAGAAGGGAACAGATTGGGGAGAATCAATAGGATTCAGAGACAGACTACACGGAGAGGGTGGGTAGGACAGAAGTGCTGAGGGTTGACAGAACTGTTGCTAGCCCAGCAACTTGCCTCTGCGAACTGGAAAACCGTCCCTGACAGGGCACACAGCTTGAAAAGCAGACCTCAGGCTAGATATGAGCCGCAACTCATCACTGCACCTGCAGGACGCTCCCTGGTACAGAACTCTTCCTGAAGAACCTGGTCCTTCGATCACCAGCGTTAAGAGTCAGCTGGAATTCTTGTTAAAATTCAAATTCCTAGTCTCAACGCTGGACCTCTAGTGAATCAGAATCTCTGGGAGGATGGGCCTGAGGTTCCATGTGAGCCAATGATAAAGGAAATACATAAAATGCATGTGTATATGGAAGGAGATTACTTTAACTCAAGAAACTTCGGCTCGACATCTGAAGAATATCTACATGGAGAGGCCTAGCAGGTAGGATATAGGAGTCTGGTGCTCAGAATAAAGATTTGACCTCACAATATAAGTTTGTAGAGTTCCAGCTTAACTTTACCAGCTTACAGAGGTATAGTTGAAGCCGTGGTAATAAAAGCAACTAAAATAAGAAGCCAGGATTGAGGGAGTTGAGTATTTCAACAAACAGGTAAATGTCGGAGTTTGAAAACTCCACTAACACCAACTGTTTATTGCCTAGATAGCTAGGTGATCGCTGGTGAGAGCAAGACGGTGGCAAATTAGAGGGCACGGAAGAAAAGCTGGGAGGAGAAATAAGAGACCCTAAATGAATTGCTGTTTAAAGAATTATAGCTTAAGGAAAAAAGGGAAAAGGTTTTTCTCCGTTGACTTTTTCTTTTAAAATGGGAGACATGAACACTTCTGATATGCTAGCTAACAATTCTTTTGGCTAATCTGCCAGGTACATAGAAAATAACTGTAGGTTGCCAAGCTGATGAGTTAGTAAAACAGAGGAGAGGGCAAATAGATGCATTAAGAGTGGGAGGCTGGGTGCAGTGGCTCACGTCTGTAATCCCAACACTTTGGGAGGCCAAGGCGGGTGGATCCCCCTGAGGTCTGGAGTTTGAGATCAGCCTGGCCAACATGGTGAAACCCCATCTCTACTAAAAATACAAAAATTAGTGGGCATGGTGGCAGGTACCTGTAATCCCAGCTACTCGGGAGGCTGAGGCAGGAGAATCACTTGAACCTGGGAGGCAGAGGTTGCAGTGAGCCAAGATC
>NW_012102865.1:2843099-2911989 GCF_000951045.1 Mandrillus leucophaeus
CTAATCTTGAAGGAAACGTAAGAATTAATCACTGACACCAAAAAAAAATAAACAAGGAAAAAAAATAAAAAAAAAAAAAGAAAAAAAAAAAAAAAAAAAAAAAAGAGTGGGAGGTAGAAAAGACAGAAGATGTAAGAAGTGTGAAAGAAATTAAATTGTTCCATATTCACTCTCAATTGAGAATTGAGATTTCCCAGAATATCTATGACTGATATTTATCCAATACATTTTGTTAATATATAACCTGGTAATCTAAAACTGACTTTTCTGGAGAACTTCCTAATATGCAGGAATTATATTTTATCTATACTGTATTTATTCTACTGTGTAGTAGAAATAAAATTGATATGGTTTCGATTTGTGTTCCTACCCAAATATCATGTCAAATTGTAATGCGCAGTGTTGAAGGAGGGTGCTGGTAGGAGGTGACTGGATCATGGGAGCAAACTTCCCCCTTGCTGTTCTCACGATAGTGAATATCACATAATCTGGTTGTTCAAAAGTGTGTAATACCTCCGTCTTCTCTCTTCCTTCTTCTCCAGTCATGTAAGATGTGCCTGCTTCCCCTTCACCTTCTGTCATGATTGAAAGTTTTCTAAGGCCTCCCCAGCTATGCTTCCTATACAGCCTGTGGAACCGTGATCCAGTCTCAGGTAGTTCTTTATAGCAATGCAAGAACCATTACAGAAAATTGGTACTGGGAATGGGGCACTGCTGTAAAGATACCTGAAAATGTGGAAGCCACTTTGAAACTGGATAATGTGCAGAGGCTGGAACAGTTTGGAGAGCTCAGAAGAAGACAGGGAGGTAAGGGAAAGTTTGGAACTTCCTAGACACTTGTTAAATTGTTGTGCCCAAAATGCTGACAGTGATATGGACAATGAAGTCCGGGAGTAGGCGGTCTCAGATGGAGATGATAAATTTATTGCAGTAAAGGTCACTCTTGCTACGCTTTACCAAAGAGACTGGTGGCACTGCACCCCTGGTCTAGGGACCTGTGGAACTTTGAACTTGAGAGTGATGATTTAGGCTATCTGGTGGAAGAAATATCTAAGTAGTAAAGTGTTCAAGATGTGGCCTGGCTGCTTATAACAGTGTGCAGGCATATATGTGAACAAAGAGATGATCTGAAACTGGAACTTATATTTAAAAGGGAAATAGAGTTTAAAAGTTTGGAAAATTTGCAGCCTGACCATGTGGTAGAAAAGAAAAGCCCATTTTCTGGAGAGAAATTCAAGCCAGCTGCAGAAATCTGAATAAGTAAAGAGGAGCTGAATAGCCAAGACAACGAGGAAAACACCTTGAAGGCATTTCAGAGACCTTTGTTGCATCCCTTCCCATCACAGGCCCAGAGGCCTACGAGGAAAGAATGGTTTCATGGCCTGGGCCCAGGGCCCTGCTGCCCTGCACAACCTTGGGACACTGCTCATGTCCCAGCCACTTCAGCTCCAGCCATTGCTAAAAGGCTCCAGATATGTCTCAGGCCTCTGCTCCAGAGAGTGCAAGCTGTAAGCCACGGCTTCCATGTGGTGTTAACTTTGCAGGTGTGTAGAGGGCAAGAGTTGAGGCCTGGGAGCCTCTACCTAGATTTCAGAGGATGTATGGAAATGTCTGGATGTCCAGGCAGAAATCTGCTGCACGGGTGGAGCCCTCATGGAGAACCTCTACTAGGGCAGTGCAGATGGGAAATGTGAGGTTTGACTGCCCCCAGAGAGTCCCCACTGTGGCACTGCCTAGTGGAGCTGTAGGAAGAGGGTCACCATACTCCAGACTTCAGAACGCTAGATTCACTGACAGCTTTCACTGTGTACCTGGAAAACCCGCAGGCACTCAACCTCAGTCTGTGATGTACCTCACTGTATCTTGGAAGTAAAGAACTTGTTTTTTAGAGGCTCAAAACGGACTTGCCTTGTCTCAGATGAGACTTTGGACTATGGACTTTCTAGTTAATGCTAAAATGAGATAAGTCTATGAGGGACTGTTGATAAGGGATGATTGTATTTTGCAATGTGAGAAGGACATGAGATTTGGGAGGGGCCAGGGACAGAATGATATGGCTTGGATTTGTGTCCCCACCCAAATTTCAGGTTAAACTGTAATCCCCGATATTGGAGGAGGGGCTTGGTGGGAGGTGATTAGATCACAGGGGCAGATGTGCCCCTTGCAGTTCTCATGATAGTGAGTTCTTACAAGATCTGGTTGTTTAAAACTATGTAGCACCTTCTTCTCTCTCTTCCTCCTTCTTTGCCCATTAAGACATTCCTTCACCTTCTGGTATAATTGTTAAGTTTTCTGCGGCCTCCTCAGCCATGCTTCCTGCACACCCTGCAGAGTTGTGAGAAAATTAAACCTCTTTCTTCATAAATTACCCAGTCTCAGGTAGTTCTTTATAGCAGCGTGAGAATGGACTGATACAATAATGAAAATGTTGATTTATCACGATAAATGGAAAATAATTTGTTCAGCCAAATTAACATGGTCAAAATTATGAAGGATAATAAGTAACAGAAATGTCCTCAGAGCAAATAGTAATATAAAAACTTTGAAGTATTTCCTACTGTTCAAAATACTTATAGATACTGAAGATCCTCTTTAATATTTGAAGACATCAGTATAAAAGTATGAATGAAGGAGTATTTCATGTTAATCTTGAAACACTCCTCCCATATAACACAACCAGATTTCCTCAATGTATGGGCTCTAATTTTCAAAACAGACCAGCAATTATCATTCATTAAGTTCACGGTAGATATTATTCCACCAGTAATCATAAGTTTAGGACAGATATTAAAAATGTCATTAAGTATATTTGTATAGCACTTCAGAAACTGGAAGGTGGTTTTAGTGTCTATTATACTTCATAGTGGCAAATAATCCTGTATTAATTCCAATATGCTATATAATTTACTTATTCTGTTGTCTTTTTCCTCCTCTCATGCAAGCCTCATGATGGTGGGGATTTGTTTATTTTTGCTAACTCCATTATCTCTAGCTACTAGAAAATTTCTGACACTCAGTAGTTGCTCGATTAGTATTTATTGAAGGAATATGTTTAAAATTATGGTGAAATCAACCATAGAGCTTTCATTTTGAGATTTAGATTTATGGGTACACACACATCATTGTTTTGCCTTACTATTGTACAACTCAGTAACAGCAAAGAGCTACCAGAAATCGATAACAACATTAATTTAAAATTATTTGTAAAGAACAGACACTGTCCCCTTGTTAAAACGATAAATCCAAAGCTCAGAGTTTAATGGGTTTATTCTCCTTATCAAATTCCTAACAGATGGTATGACAAATTGAATTAGAATAATTTAAATTCACTCCAACCAGAATTGTGGTTAACATTTTGATAACTCTGCAACTTTACTTAGCTACTTTGATTTCAATCACTCATACATTTTTCATGCCTTGCCTTATTTAAAATTCACATTTAATGCTCATTTCCCATAATATGGTGATTAAAGGTAACAGCAAAATCACCTTCCAACCTCTAAAGTGCTATGCAAATACAATTATTTTGTTTTTAATTTATATTTGGTAATAAACATTGAAAAAATTTTCTTAAGTTTTAATTTTGAACTGTGAACAGAGGAACAATATTTCTAAATATGTTCTAAATATTTCTAAAATGTACTACCGACATAGAAGTTTAATGCTCATTATCTTCTAAAATTCAGAAACTAGGCAGCTCAACATTAATGAACACTTTCTTTTCTCTCTCTCAGGTTGTCCCAGCATCACCTATTGAGGCTGATAAGCAAAAGGGAGCTGCTATGCAATTTCAGGATTGGTGCCGAAATCTTCACCTGTGCTCACACTGTCTGCTTCCACTCACTCATAATCCTATTCTCTCTCTTGAGAGAAAGGCTAATCAGGATAAATATGCTAGTCTGCCTTACTTGGATTGTGGAAGGACAGAGAGCAGTGTTAGAATCACTGTTTCATTACCAGCTGACATCTGCATGGTTCTTCTGGGTAAGGACCAGCAACAAGACTGTCTTGTGTGTGTCCTTTTTCTTCCTAGTTCCTCCCATCTCTCTGCTTAACATCAATTCAATAAAAATTTCTCAAAACTATATTATGTTGGCATACTGTTTGTTTAGATTACACTCTCCGTGGAAATTGCATCACTCCACTCTCTTAGGTCATCGGAAATCAGTATTTTTGGCTATTCCACAGAATGTGTATTCATTAAATATCGTGAGTAGAAATTATTTAAAAATTAAGCATGTCTTAGGACCCAAACTTTAGTCCTTGCTTGAATATTCACATTTGTGTAATTCATTTCCAATATTGCCTAAAAGTTACTTAATAGCTACTAAATTTCTAAGAGTCCATGTCATTTTCTTTGGAAGAAGAAATTTAGGCACCTGGACGCTTTGGAATCAGAGACCCTGGGTCTCTAACCTTTGTGATTTTTGGAATAGTTACCCAGACTCTCTACTCACTTTCCTTATTCATCAAACCGGGATAACACAGAACCTACTTCATATAGTTGTATTAAGAATAAAATTAAAAACTGCATGGAAAGTATACAATACCTGGTAAATAATATCCAAATATTGTTTAGATAAGAGACTTACCTAAAAGAATAAATTCCCTAAATATTTACTGAGCATAAGGTGGACTAGTTTCTTCCAACTAGAGGGTGATACTTCACTTCCTCTAGAGTAGAGATAAATCTATCTTTGTCTTCTTTCTTCACAGGCCATTATTATTTGCATGCAATAAGAAAAATTACACTTTTAGCATCTATTATACTTCATAAAGGCAAAGAATCCTTTCTGGATAGGTGATGTCTCTTTATCAGTTCTCCAGTAACAGTTATTACAGGATATGTCAACATGAAAACTATCTTTGAGAATAATTTTGATCCAAGTAGTAAAGACTTTCAATTTAGATTTAAGTTGTTTTCATGTATCTCATAAAACATTTCTTTCATCTCTGTCAGACTATTGGGATAAATGAACTATGATTCTGAACCAGAAAGTCATTTTTATGTATTCTAATATATCATTTTAGTTTATCATTATGATATTCTTATTAATAGGATATTCTGGGTTATACACACTGCTTGTTTTCAACTTTAAATCACTGATTTAAAAGAACATTATTTTTATCACTGACTTAAAAAGCACTCAAGATCATCATTATGAACATACATACTCCTCTGCTGCAGAGGACATCCTTCACAACCAAAATTTATGTGTGATCTACATTTTAAACGCATCCTAGACTTTAGAATTAGAAAGCCTAACAAAGTTAGGCAGGAGAAAAAAAAATGAGGCTACCATCATTAGGACAGGGATAAAAGTCTGGAAACTAGCTCCTCATACATGGGTTGTTAGTTAAATCACAAGTCTTTACCAGATATTGTTAGCCTAGTTTCAATGATTTTTCTATAAAAATATTCTATTATTTAAACTAATCACCAATTAAGCCTACTTTTTACTCTCACCCATCCTTACTCCTATTCAAATGAAGTATTACTACCAGAGCCTTTTTTAAAGTGTTCAAACTAAGTGATATTAAAAGGCAGTTAAAGATTAAAAAAAAATTAACCTTGAGCCTTTACTTTCAAGTTGCTGTGGTGTGAATGTGTCCCTCAAAGTTCATGTTTTGGAAACAATCCTTAAAGCAACAGTGTGGTGGCGGGGTCTAATAGGTGATTAGGTAATGAGGGCTCTGACCAAATAAATGAAGTAATGTCATTATTGTAGGAGTGGGTTAGTTATCTTGAGATAACTTTTATAAGAAACCACTTTTGGCCAGGTGTGGTGGCTCATGCCTGTAATTCCAGCACTTTGGGAGGCCAAGGCGGGCTGATTATGAGGTCAGGAGATCGAGACCATCCTGGCTAACACAGTGAAACCCTGTCTCTACTAAAAATACAAAAAATTAGCTGGACGTGGTGGCGGGCGTCTGTGGTCCCAGCTACTCAGGAGGCTAAAGCAGGAGAATGACGTGAACCCGGGAGGCGGAGCTTGCAGTGAGCCAAGATTGTACTACTGCACTCCAGCCAGGGCGACAGAGTGAGACTCCATCTCAAAAAGAAAAAAAAAAAGAAACCACTTTTGTTATAAAAGTGAGTTTATCTCTCTCTTGACTTCCTGCCTTCTGCCACAGGATGATGCAGCATGAAGATCGTTGCCCAAATGCAGGGCCCTCAACCTTCAGAACCAAGAAATCTGCGTTCTTTATAAATTACCCAGTCTCAGCTATTCTGTTACAGCAGCTCAAAATAGACTAAGATAAGTATATTAAAGATCACCAAGCTAAAGTTCAGAATTCCCATTAGGCTTTATACTTCAAAGTGCAACTTTTAGTTAATACATGATGTTTGCCATTACAGGATGGGAAATGAGAAAGAGGCTAATGCCAGACTGAACTAGCTCTTTACAGCTTCCCGATCACAAGTGGTGGGGACCCTTACTTAAGTGGAAAAAATGTTAGTGTGTCAGAAGCAGGACACAGAGGAACAGTTTATGTCCTCTTCCAGTAATAGACAACCAGTTCAAACTTCCAAACCAAATCAAGAATGTCACATTGAGATTCAAACTGGTCCCTGACTACCGACCACAAACAGTATATGGTAAAGACACAGAGAACCAAGGAACAGTAAGATTAAACACAGGCACTAATTCACCTATGACTTAGCCAAGATCATGGATTTTTCTTGCTGGAAAGATTGCTAAGGAGCTGACTTTGGGTCTCCTTCTAGAATGGTTCCTAGAAAGAACAAATTGAGAGAAAGTAGTCCAAGAGGTACTACACAGAGAGCAGCCAGATACATACTTACCAACTAGCAAGGCCAACTTACACTGGAAACTTTGGTACAGATTGAGTATCTCTTATCTGAAATGCCTGAGACCAGAATTGTTTCAAATTTCAGATTTTGGAATATTTGTATTATACTTACTGGTTGAGCAGTCCAAATAAAAAAATCTGAAATCCGAAATGCTCCAATGAGCATCTCCTTTGAGCATCATGTAGGTGTCAAAAAGTTTTACATTTTGGATTTTGAATGCTCAACCTGTATAACAGGAATTGGTCGAATCTTATAAAAACGTTTTAGCCAGGTGTAAGGTGATGCACACCTGTAATCTCAGCTTCCTGGGAGACTGAGCTGGGAGAATTGCTCAAGGCCAGCCTAAGCAACATAGTGAAACCCTTATTTTAATAACATAAAGAAAGGAAGAAAAGCTAAACTGTTCTAAGCTAAGTTAGCTTAAAAAAACGGGGCGGGGGGGTTTCTCTATGGAAAAGCAAGCAAGCCAATTATAGGAAGAGAGAAATGCTCTAAGAATTATTTATACACTATTTTGGCACAAGATGAAAACTCATAGTATGAACCAACAGTATTGAAACCCTGGATCTTTTCCTGCTGAAGTCTCACTTTGGGCTTTGTTACCTTACAGTTGAGTTTCATTACTGGCTCCTAACCACCCTGGGCTGCCTTCCTCTTTGCCATTCCTTAGGGAATGGTAGTAAGTTGGTCCTTAAATATCTTTAGAGATTTTAGCAATTTGAACTATGATGCATATTAAGAGTATTTGATCACTAATATGTATGAAAAAGTTCATAGTGTCTTAGGGCCAAGGGCAGGCTGTAAGTTTTAGGAAGTTTATGCATCTGTTTCCTAATCTGAGAAGTAGACAATTTATTTTAATGGTGTATGAGTCCATTCTTGCATTGCTATAAAAAAAAACCCGAGACAGGGTAATTTATAAAGAAAAGAGGTTTAACTGGCTCACAATTCTGCAGGCGTACAAGCAGCACGGTAGCATCCGCTTCTGCGGAGGCCTCAGGGAACTTACAATGAGGGCAGAAGGCAAAGAGGGAGCCAACACCTCACTTGGTTAGAGTAGGAGGAAGAGAGTGAGGGGGGAGGTGCTACACACTTTAAAACAACCAGGTCTCATGATAACTCACTCACTGACTATCATGAGAACAGCACTGAGGGGATGGTGCTAACCCATCTATGTGAATTCCACCTCCATGATCCGATCACCTAATACCAGTCTCTGCCTGGGGATTACATTTCAACATGAGATTTGGGTAGGGACACAGATCCAAACCATATCAAATGGTGAAGAACAGTTTAAAAAAAAAATTAACCTTGTAAACATTTAAAAATATCTGAGTCCTCAGAGTGCGTTTCTCAGGTCCTTAAAGCATATCACCTGTGGCTTGGAAGTACATAAAATTTAGGCTCCTCTTTCCTTTTCATCGTTGTAAAGTCACAGAGAAAAGCCAACTTAGAGCCATGCCCACAATACAAAATCTGTTCAACAAGATTAGATTGTCTTTTGTTATTTCTTTCTTCCTTTCTTTGTCTTCATTTTATAAACGTATGCATGCACACAGCTTTTAAACAAGAGGCTAGTTGATTAGGAAACCAGTGTTGACTTGATGTAAGCAACAATCCAAAAAGTAGAAAATATTACTATTGTTTACTACAAATATATGGACTCAAAACTAGCTTAACTGTTATTATTCCTCAGGAGAATTTATTTTTACTCAGCCTCTTCTCAGAGAAGAGTGTCTTAGAGCAAAGTTAGCAATTAGTACACTAAGAAATCAGGTAACTGCAATACTCCCAAACTACAAAAAACTTTACACTAAACTAGTAAAGTTAAATGTCATTTTTAAAAAGCCCCTCTTACATTCTAGCCTATTGACAGGCATTGTGTTGGGAACTTGGTAGAGGAAAGAAAACTTCAAAAACATTTTAAAAGATTTACCGACAACAAATATACCTTGTTATTTTTCTAGTATGTAATTATTATGACATTTTTCCCCCACTGATTTCTAAAGTCCTGTATACTGATACAAAAACTAAAATTGTGTGCAATTCAAGATGCTCATTTCCCTCTTTTCTAAAATAATCTTTTTTTTTTTTTTTTTTGAGACGGAGTCTCGCTTAGTCGCCCAGGCTGGAGTGCAGTGGCGCGATCTCAGCTCACTGCAACCTCTGTCTCCTGGGTTCAAGTGATTCTCTTGCCTCAGCCTCCCGAGTAGCTGAGATTACAGGCATGTGCCACCATGCCCGGTTAATTTTTAGTAGAGATGGGGTTTCTCCATGTTGGTCAGGCTGGTCCCGAACTCCTAACCTCAAGTGATCCACCTGCCTTGGCCTCCTAAAGTGTTGGGATTATAGGCGTCAGCCACCACGCCGGCTTACAATAATCTCATATTAAACAAAACAGTTGTAATACACTAGGTGATAACTGTAGTGAAAATGAAAATGTGTATTTGTGAGAGCTGAGAACTGACACCAGATAGAGAAGAAATTATTTGATTCTAATTTTACTTACAAAGATTAAATTGGGATTTTAATATATAAAACCTTGACTATACATAGAGTATTAATGAAACAGTTCTAATTCAAATTGAGAATTGTCTTTTACACTGAAGGTAACTATGATTTCAAAAACAAAGGACTTATTCCATGCTTACATGCTGAGATATTATCAGAGCTGAAATGTTAAGAGATGGTACCTGAGGAAATATCTGTATAATCTCTATACAATGACTGAATACCAGATAAAAGGCTTATTTTAAAAAGCTAGAAAAGCAATTACAAAAATTTAGGGTTCTGTGGAAAAATTCGATCATGGTACGAACTCCGTTAATGATGAGTTGCCAGGAAACACTGGTTAGAAAAAGGTGGCTGAGAGAATAGCAAGAATAACCAATTAGGATTAGAACATTAGCCCTATTGATATAAAATAACTATTGACAGTAGATCAATGGTATTAAGATTACATATACTAGAACCAGACTGTCAAGCTTTAGTCCAGGATCGTCAGTTATGAGCTGTGTGACTTTAAACTGTATTTCTTAGGTCTCCAAGCTTCAGCTCTATCACATTGAAAATAGAAAATGACAGTAGTCATTCCAAAGCTATCTTGAGTTAAATAAGATAATCCACATAAGGGGTTTAGCACAGTGCCTGGCACATAACAACAGCTTGCCATCACCACTACAGCAACCCTGGGCAGTCCAACTTTTTGGCTGTTTCCTTAAAGGTAAAATACAGGGTTGGAGTAGATAATTTCTAATGTCTTTACCCATCTAAAATTAAAATTCTACAATGTATCAACAATATAAAAGCCACCTCTATTTTCAAAGAACATAAATTCAGATTTTCACCCTAGCATGATTTAAGTACTGTAAAATAAACTTATTTTTAAGTTATCCTTTTATTTTTATTCATTCTTTTAGAGATGGGGTCTTGCTACGCTGCCCAAACTGGACTTGAACTCCTAGGCTAAGCAATCCTGTCACCTCAACCTCTGGAGTAGCTGAAATTGTAGGACTACACCACTGTTCCTGTTATATCATCTTTTGAAATTAGCTATAATCACTACATTTATTAAAGCCAAAGTTATAGATATTCTATGTAATACACAAGAAATCCATAATCTTCCATCACATACTGTTTGGTGACTATAATAATTTCTGAATAACAAGTCCTAACAGGAATTTCAAGGTATATAATCCCCCACTATATTTTTTTAAAACTATAAGAACATTTCATACCCCATACTTACAGAACAGAAAATAAAGATCATGAAAAATTTCAAATATATAATTCAGAAAAAAGGAAATAACTATTTTGAAACTGTCCATAATCTGGAGGTTTAATAAAGTCTCTCTACTGATATGTAACAACTCAAAACTCAAATTACAGGCCAGAATATTAAGTTTTTTTTTTTTAGTATGACTCATAAATATCTAAACCAAAAATCAATTTTAATATGACGGCACTAACTGCACCAACCCAAATACATCCTTCTAAGAGGGCTGTTTTTTGTTGTTTTTTTTTTGGATTTGGAGAATTTTTCTTCATATATCTTAGGGACACCATTAAAAAACTTTAAAAACCTTTCCAGTTTTCAAAAATTACTAACAGTGTGTGTGATCATTGAAAAGAGGTTAATCTAAAAATTTTAAAATATTTTTCCAGATAATAAGATCATACTGGTGAGAAAAGGGTTCGGGCTTATCTCACTCAAATACCTGCATAATAGGCTTGAAAGAATAAAAAAATTGTTATGTTACTTCTTAATATGAAAAACACACACGTCTGTTAAAATCTGACGATTCAATAAGCTCTCAAACCAGAAAACACGTTTCCCAATCAACACTCATACTTATTTCTGTATTAGGAAAAATGAGGTTGTTCCAGGGGTCTTTAAAAAACAAAGATTTCTCTTAAATTCGTAACTCTGTTAACTGCACCTTCATTTCCAGAAACCTTATCTTTAACAAATCTCTACACTATTCATACTTAGCACAATTTCCAATCATTGAAGATATTTTAGTTTTACCTTACAACCAGTATAAAGCAGCTGTGTTAAATTCATGCCATAAAATCAAAACTATACCATGTGCTTACCCTCAATATTTAGCTCAAAACAAATGTGGCAGAAGGAGAGTGTTTCTTTGTCTGTTCCCAGTTTACAAACACTGCAAATGTTGTCATCATTCAAATCAATGTTTACAAACTGCTCCTCTTCGTTCATAGTGCCCCTATTAAGAAACAGAAAAGGAAAGTTACACAATTCAAGAACCTGCCTTTGGGGTAGTTTCCTTTTCTGGGAACTTCTAGGAAACAAGGATGCTGTTCAGCTCGTCTAAAGCAAAAGCTCCATCAAAAAAGCATCGCCATACTTGCACTTCAACATTGCACTTTTCCTGTGGAAAGACACAAAGCTAGTAAAACTTAAAACTAGGCCATAGGTGATACTATGTCAGTGTCTTTTTTGTCCTGTAGTTGATTGGGTTACGGGGACCTGAAGGAGAGAGGTTTGCGGGCATTCTAGTCCTCCTCCTTCGTCCCCCAACCTCGATTAATCAGACACAGGGCTTAGCAGCAAGGCCTCTTCAGCTACCAGGTTCTGTCAACCTAGTTAACGCTGTGAGAAACAGGAAAAACGACCTGCACGGGACACTGCTTTGCTAACTTCCATTGGGGGAACCTCAGATGCGCCTCGCGAACTCGGAGTTGCGAAGCTTCGCATCGAACGGAGGTCGGCGGCAGCAAAATGCACGTGGGTACCGAACACCTGGGGAGGGCGTCCCGCCGTGTCCGGGGCAACCACACCGAAGGCCGAGCGGCGGATTCACGGTACCGGCCAGGCACCGCCGGAGGGGCCCACGCCGGAGCCGGGAGAGCCGCGGCACCCTGGAGCCCAGCGGGCGGGAGAGCATGGTCCCATCGCTCCAGGATTCCTCGCAGAGGGAAGAAAGCGTCCGAGAGCCACGGCGGCCGACCCGCCCAGCCTCAGGGTCTCGGGGAGCCGGGTCCTGGCCCGTTCTTCAGCGTTGGGGGCGCGCGGCCACCCCCAGGGAATCGCGGACCCACGTCAGTCTCTCCGTCGGTCCGTCCGTCGGGGCGCCTGGCGCGCAGCAGCGCGAGGGGCCACGGGCCTCGGAACTCGAAGGAGGCGGGACGATGGGACGGGGGATCTGGGCTCGGGTGGGACGGGAGCAGGGGTGCGGGGTCTTTACCGTCCGGCTCCGCGGGTCACCACCGCCTTTCCGCGCGGCTCGGGTTCCTCCACTATTGTTTCCGGCCGCAGCAGAGGCGGCCGCCGCGCGCCTGGCCCCGCCCTCTCCCGCCGGCGCCATCCCGTGAAGGCTGCGGGGAGGGTAGTGCGGCCGCGGGCACACCTGCGCGCTCGCAGGGCTGCTACGGGCCCGCCCCTCCGCTCCTGCACCGACGCCGCACCTTCGCCTCGAGTTCTCCGGTGATTCCGTGTGTCCTGGCCGGAGTTTCTTACCGTTCTCTGGAACGTAGCTCCTCACACCCCCCTCGTCGAGGTGCGTAGATAGACGAATCCGTTCCACCTCTCCCTTCAGCATAGTGCAAACTACTGCCCCGGGGCGGGGGCCGCAGGCGGCGGGGGTAGGAAAACCGCGGGTGGATGGGAGAAAGGGCGAGGTGCGTGGGTGGCACTTTGAGTTCAGGAGAAACAAGCATAATACTGTCTCTGAACTTATAGTTAAGTGCCAGTTGAAGTAACTAACGAAGGAAAAGTTCATATTCAGGTGTCATGATAGAGGCATGATTTCAAATACAGAAGCTTTTAAAATAGGTTATTTGTTGTGGGGCGTCCCCCCCATATGGTACATCCCTCAACGCCCAGGGGGAAAACCCCGAGCTCCACCTCTTATTTTTAGGTCCTGCTTGGTTCTCAAACTCTTTGCTTGACTTTTATTTTAGCTATTCTGGTTTTTGGGGGGTATGGTTCATGCAGTACTTTCCTTTACGTTTTCTATTGTAGTCTTTACGGGAACCTACAGAGGAGAAACAGGAACTGTTCTCTCATTTTGCAGCCTAGGAGTAATTAACCCAGGTTATCGCAGTTGGTTAGAAGCAGGCTGGGGATTGAACCCAAGGCTACTGAGCGAAGATCAATGTTATTTTTTACAGCATCATATGCACGTGTTCTGGTCGCACTCAAATAGAAAGAGGGCTGGCCTGTCAGTCTACATGTAGGCATTCTTGAACTGATGGTAGGAATAGACTCCATAGATCTTGGAAACTTCTGGACCAAATTAGCACTCTAATTATGGCATCTGTGCCTCGCAGGAGCGATCTGTGTCCTTGCCACCTATTTTAGTAGATGAACCAGCAACATTGACATTACCTGGTTTCTGTTAGAAATGTATAATCTCAGGCCCCACTCGAGATTTCCTAAATCAATACCTGCACTTTAACAAGACCCCCCCGGAGATTCCTATGTTCATCGAAGTTTGAGATGCACTAATTGAAATAGAAAAGCCTGAGCTTTTTCTCTTCGAATTTCTCATTCTAGGTAACTACGACTAAAATATCTTGCATCTTGGATTCTACCCATCTTTTAAATAAAAGGGATTCTTTAAAAAAGGACTCTTTTAAAGTGATTCAATAAAATTGTTCTAAAATCACTAAATTTAAAAAATTGAAACAAATTCTTTTCAATTCTCATGATCGTCTTCCTTTCTATGGCAGTTCACATTGTTTACTTGCTATTCTTAAAACTCTTCTCTCCTGTTGGCTTTTTTAAAAAAATTAAGGAATAATTTACAGAAATAAAATTCTCCCATTTTAAAAGCACTATTTGATGAGTTTTGACAAATATATAAACTTGAGTAACCACTACCCCAGTGAGGATACAGAACATTTCCACAGCCCCAACATTTCTTTCTGTTCCTTCCTGGTCAAGCTCCTCCAACGTGGGATCTAATTTATATGACTGCTTTAGTTTTGTCTATTATAAGAATTCACATACATGGAATTAAGCAGTGTGTGTTCATTTGTGATTGGCTATTGTCATTCAGTATGTTTTTGAGATTTACAATGATGTTTTGTAACAGTGGTTTCTTTTTACTGCTTGTCTCAGTCAGTATGTGTTCCTGTAAAGGAATACCCAAGGCTGGATAATTTATATAGAAAAGAGGTTTATTTGGCTCACGGTTCTGGAGGCTGTACAAGAAGCATGGTGCCAGCATCTGCTTCTGGTGATGGCCTCAGGCTGGTTCTATTCATGATAGGAGGCAAAGGAGAGCCAGTGTGTGCAGAGATCATGTGGCCAGAGAGCAAGCAAGAGAGAGAGGGGAGGAGATTTCAAGCTCACTCTCTTTATTTTTTTTTATTTTCTATTTTATTCCTTTGTTGTTGTTGTTGTTGAAAAAAAAAATTAGTTTCGTTGGGAATTAAGAGTAGGAATTGATTCACACCCTAGAGAATGGCACCAAGCCATTCATCAGGGATCCGTAACTAAGCTCCAACTCCCTGCTCCCCGCTCCCCAACCAGGCTTTACCTCCAACACTGGGGATCAGTGGGGCATGGGGGCTCACACCTGTAATCTTAGCACTTTGGGAGACTGAGGTGGGCTGATCGTTTGTGTCTAAGTGTTCAAGACCAGCCTGGGCAACATTGTGAATCCCGATCTCTACCAAAAAACCCCACAAAAATTAGCCAGACATGGTGGTGCATGCCTGTAGTCCCATCTACTGAGGAGGCTGAGGTGGGAGACTGGCTTGAGTCCTAGAGGCGGATGTTGTGTGAGCTGAGATCGTGCCACTTCACTCCAGCTTGAGTGACAGAGTAAGACTGTCTCAAAAAAAAAAAAAAGAAAAAGAAGAAAAAGAAAAAAAAAAGATGTCCATGCCCTAATTCTTGGATCTTTTCAATATGTATATGTAACATAGCAAAAGAGACTTTGTAGATATAATGAAGATTATAGACTTTAAAATAGGTTATCCTGGATTATTGGGGTGAGCCCAATCTAATTACATGAACCCTTATAACCAGAGATCTTTCTCCAAGTAAACTCAGAGAAATGTAGCAAAGAGAAAGTCGAAGTGATTGGAAGCATGAGAGGGACTTGACACACCATTGCTCTAGGAGTACACACTGGTCTCCAGCTGGTAGCCAGCAAGGAAATGGTAGCCACAGTCCTAAAACTGCAAGGAACAGAATTCAGCCAACTGCCTGCATGGATTGGGAAGCTCATTTGAACAATCTCCCAATCATGCTGTACTGGATCATGCTGTACTGGAATTTTTACCTACCGAACTGTGAGATAATAAATGGGTGTCATTTCAAGCCATTAAACGTGTGTTAGTTATGCCAGCATTAAAAAACCAATAGATTGAATGTCTAAATTTTTAAAGAAGGTTGAGATTCATTTTGGGAAGCTGTTCCTGTAGTGGCTGATCAGCTTGCTTCTTTTGAGACTTGTTTTTAAACCTTGTGAGTGTCTACACTATCATTTTGCAATGTGGATATCTTAGTCCAGTCCTGGAAGAGTGGCTTGTTGGACCCTCTTTTGTATGTCATGGGTATTTAATAAAGATTCTGCACTCTAGTTGATTAAAACTCAAATGACTCCTGTCCCTTTGAGTTCCAGCAGGTGTTGAGTTTGTAGTTCCCTAGTAATTGTTCTTTTGGTGATAGTTATTTTTTGCCCTGGTATTTAATTTTTTTGTAAAGTCTCGCGCTATACATGCACAGCTTTGTATTCAGCCCAAGACTTGAAGAGTATTCTGAAACTCTTTCTATGTATAATTTTTCCTTTCTGTCACTTTTTATTGCAAATTCCAGCCGTCTTAGACTTCCTAAACTCAAATCTTTTTCTCCCCAGCGCAACTTTCCTTGAATTTCCTTATGTGGACCATAGTCTGAAAGTATTTCCAGGCATAAAATCAGGGTAATCATAGGTCTCCTCTCATTTGTTTCTTTTCTATTATGGATCACATGTTTGTACTGTCTGTGTTTCAGTGTCCTAGAATTCATATTTTCTGGATGTTGGTTGTCTGCCGCCAAGTGAGATGTGCCTTTCACCTTCCACCACGATTATGAGGCCTCCCTAGCCACGTGGAACTGTAAGTCCATTAGACCTCTTTCTTTTGTAAATTGCCCAGTCTCGGGTGTGTCTTTATCAGTAGTGTGAGAACAGATTAATACATATTCCTAACTAAGCCTAAAGTCAAAGTAATGTCTGTTTTAGGCCAAGAACTAATTACAAAACTAGTCATTGTATATCACTTTATAGTTTATAACACATTTTTGTACACTTCACTGAGTTACTAAATTAGAAAGAATTGTAGTTAGTTAAAGGTAAAATCCTTGACTATTTGAAGACCTAGGCTTTGAACTTGTACAGCATGTGACTGTACTGAATACTGTAGGCAATTATAAGGCAATGGTATTTGTGTATGTAGACATACTAAAGATATAGTAAAAATACTGTATAAAAGAAAAACATGGTACATCAGGCACTTATTATGAATGGATCCTGCAGGAGTAAAAGTTGCTCTTAGTGGGTCAGTGAGTAAGTGTGACTGAATGTGAAGGCCTAGGACATTACTAAAAATCACTGTAGACTTTATAAATACTGTACATGTGTACTACACTGTTTATTTTATAAATTTTTCTTTCATCAATACTTAACTTACTATACATTTTTTACTGAATAAACTTTACTTTTTAAAATATTTTGACTATTTTATAATAACAGCTATATTAGTCTGTTTTCACACTACTCTAAAGAACTACCTGCGACTGGATAATTAAAGAAGAAAAGAGGTTTAATTGACTCACAGTTCCACAGGCTGCACAGGAAGCATGGATAGGATAGGAGGCCTTAGGAAACTTACAACCATGGTGGAAAGCAAAGGGGAAGAAAGCGCGTCTTACCATGGTGGAGAAGGGGAGAGAGACAGAGCAAAGGAGGAAGTGCCACACACTTTCAAACAACCAGATCTTGTGAAAACTCACTCACTGTAATGAGAACAGCAAAGGAAAAGTCTACCCTCATGATTCAATCACTTCCCACCAGACCCCTCCCCGACATGTGAAGATGACAATTCAAGATGAAATTTGTGTGGGGACGCAGAGCCAAACCATATCATTCTACCCTGGCCCCTCCCAAATCTCATCTCCCTTTCACATCTAAAATCACAACCATGCCTTCCCAACAGTCCCCCAAAGTCTTAACTCATTACAGCATTAATTCAAAAGCCCAAGAAGGAGAGACAAGTCCCTTCTGCCTTTGAGCCTGTAAAATCAAAAGGAAGTTAGTTTCTCCCAACATACAATGCGTATACAGACTTTGGGTAAATATTCCCATTCCAAAAGGGAGAAATTGGCCAAAATAAAGGGGTTACAGGCCCCATGCAAGTCTGAAATCCAGCAGTGCAGCCATTACATCTTAAAGTTCCAAAATAATCTCCTTTGACTCCATCCCTCACATCCAGGGCACGCTGATGCGAGGGGTTGACTCCCAAGGTCTTGGGCAGCTCTGCCTATGTGGCTCTGTGAGGTGCAGCCCCTGAGGCTGATTTCATGAGCTGACTTTGAGTGCCTATGGCTTTTCCAGGTGCGAGGTGAAAGCTGTCAGTGGATCTACCATTCTGGGGTCTGGAGAACAGTGGCCCTCCTCTCACAACTCCACTAGGCAGTATCACAGAGGGAACGCTGTGTGGGGGCTCCAACCCCACATTTCCCATCTACACTGCCCTAGTAGGGATTCTCCATGAGGGAAACCAACAATGTCTGTTAGAGAGATCACATAATGTTTTTTTCTGAAAATCATTGCATTACCTCTTCAATTGTGAAAATTTTTCTCACTTATCATTTAAAGTCCAATTCAAATGAATGTCTGCTACAAAAATATCTCTAATCCTTTTACTTTCCTGAATTCCCACAATGCTTGCTCATACCACTACTATTTTTAGTATGTTTTTCTGACATGGTCCCATTTTTAAAAGAAAGGATTTAGTATATTCGATATATCCATCCACCCATCTCTCACCTATTTGTTTCTCCTCCTATGTTACCTAATTCTCTCCAATTAGAGAGGTGCTTTTTCCATTTAGCCAGGAAGATTGGCATATGTAGCCCCAGGCTCAAAGCCTTCTGGTACCATGATCCTGAAGGTACTGGAAATTCAAGATGGTGTGACTGATTGATTGAATTATTATTTCCACCTCTTCACCCCCCTTACTCTCACATGTGACTTTATAGTTCACTGTAGTGAGCAGAATATATTTCCCCATCCCAATGAGATATTAATGAACATGACAACGAGCAGAGACCTTAAATGTGCCTGCGTGCCTTAGCTTGGCTTCTTTATCTCTATCATATGTCACAAGAAGACCTTCATCCAGGTATTTGCTGGTCCAAGAAAGATGAGAGATGTAGAGATCAAACAGATTGAAGGGTCCAACTTGCAGCCTAATGCTGGGTTGCCCCAGCTGACCTATAGATCCATGACGTTTGGTATTAAAGTACTGATATGGTTTGGCACTATGTCCCCACACAAATCTCATGTTGAATTCTAATCCCCAATGCTGGGGAGGTGATTAGGTCATAGGGGTGGATTTTCCCCTTGCTGTTCTCATGACAGTGAGTTCTCATGATATATGGTTGGTTGAAAGTTTGTAGCATTTTCACCTTTGCACTCTCTCTCTCCTGTCACTATGTGAAGATGTACTTGCTTCCCCTACACCTTCCACCATGATTGTAAGTTTCTTGTGGCCTCTCCAGCCATGCTTCCTACACAGCCTGTGGTTCTGTGAGTCAATTAAACATCTTTTCTTTGTAAACTACACAGTCTCAGGTAGTTTTTAATAGCAATGTGAGAACAGATTAATACAAGTACTCAGTTGTGGGTTGTTCAGTTATGCAACATTTTGCAGTGATAGCTGATTAATACAGCGGGATTCTGAATGGCCAAATGTGATTCATATGCTTGTCTCTGAATCAATCACAATTGCTAGTACTTTAATTGGCCAGGCTGTATTACATTTCCAGCTCTTCCTCCATTCCCAAGTAATTGAAGTTGGCTCAGGGGTGGGGATATAGGAATTAAAATTTGATCTCAAGATATGAAAGACAAGTTTCCCAAAAGGAAAGTGGTTGCTCTTACCAGAGGAAGGGAATTGGTTTGAAACCTATTAAACAGGAAGAATCTATCTGTCATAATCTAGTCTGGTACTCTTTCTACATCATTATTTATTGCTAAATTTTAAGCTGAATTGTATGGAGAAACTGCCTTACTCATCTTGTATTTAACACTTACAAATTATAATATAATTTGTGTTTGAATCCAGGATTAAGTTTCACTGCAAGTAATATAAAAATCCCCAAGTAACAGTGACATAAAAAGTTGGACATGGACAGACATGCTGGCTCATGCCTATAATCCCAGAACTTTGGAAGACTGAGGCAGGAGGGTCACTTTAGCCCAAGAATTCATGACCAGCCTGGGCAACGTGGTGAAACCCCATCTCTACAAAAAAATACCAAAAAAATTAGCTGGTGTGGTGGTGCAGGCCTGTAGTACCAGCTACTCAGGAGGCTGAGGTGGGAGGATTGCTTGAGTACAGGAGGTCAAGGCTGCAGTTAGCTGGGATCGTGCCACTGAACTCCAGCCTGGGCAACAGAGTGAGACTTTGTCTCAAAAAAAGAAAAAAGAAAAAAGGTTGGACTTTATGTTTTTTTCTCTTATGTTGAAGTCTAGAATTGAGCAGCTAGGGTGAGTGTGGTGGCTCTGATCTTCAAAGTTCTTAGGCATGCATTTTTCTTTCTTTCTTTCTTTCTTTTTTTTTTTTTTTTTTTTTTTTTTTAACCATGAGACAGGGTTGCTCTGTCATCCAGGCTTGGGTTCAGTAGTGCAATCTTGATTCACTGCAATCTCTATCTCCTGGACTCAAGCTGAGGTGGGGACTTGGGGACCACATCTTTCTTCCAGATGACCATATGGCCAGCTAAAAGTCAGGGTTTCTTAAAGAGGGAGCATAGATACTGCAATTTACAGCAGGCAATCTCTACTGTAGTGCTCAATATTTCTTAAATGAATGAATCACATTAAAAATTAAAATCGATTAATAAACACTGACAATTAAATTTTTAATCTTAGATGAAATGCTGGATTAAAGAATATATTTGATGCTGGGCCCGTTAGCTCACACCTGTAATCCCAGCACTTTGGGAGGCCAAGCCAGGTGGATCACTAGGTCAGGAGATGGAGACCATCCTGGTCAACATGGTGGAACCCCGTCTCTATTAAAATACAAAAAATTAGCTGGGTGTGGTGGCATGCACCTGTAGTCCTAGGTACTTGGGAGGCTGAAGCAGAGGAATCTCTTGAACCTGTGAGGCGGAGGCTACAGTAAGCTGAGATCATGCCACTGTACTCCAGCCTGGTGACAGAGCAAGACTCTGTCTCAATAATAATAATAATAATAATTTGTTTAAAAATTATTTTTGATTTCCACTGAAATTGAACGATTTGTCAGGCTTATTTCAGTTTTATTCATCCATTTTCTAAAAGTGTGATCCTCGTAAGATTCTACACAGGGAGTCTAGCGCTGCTCTTTTGGAATCTTTAACCCTGAAGAAAATATCACTCTTAAAATTATGGCTCCTCTTAAGCTTAGACAAGCATCCCTCTGAAAGTTTGAGATACAGATATTTGCATTAAAGGGATTTATTACCTATAGTTTTAGTATTGCCGACATTATGGGTAAGCTGTCTGCTGATCCATTGTCTTGTTTTGCAAGCAGAACAAAGCAAACCTATTTCTAGTCTGTGGATAAATTCTGTGTTGGCATTTCTGGGAGAAGATTGGGAGTTAACTACCAAGCTATTGATTTTTTTTTTTCTGCTGTGAGCCAAATCCAGTCTTCAGTAATGTGCACAGTCCCCCCTGTGAAATTCAAGGTGATAAAAGGAAAGTTTAGTATTGATGTCTGAAGTTAGAAAAGTCTGTTTCATAATTTACCAGAGGTTTATTTTTATATTCCCTTGTATAAGTATCAGGCTTTGGGTATAGAATACTCAAGCTAGAAATTAAAATCCAGACATGTTTCTGAGTTTACTATTGGTATACCCATTGAATGACATACAATTTTAAAGTTTGATGATGAGAGAATTACAGCATTGTTAAAAGAAAAACTTTAGACCAATTAAATTGAACAGAGTTTAATTGAGCAAGAAAAAAAGAATTCGCAAATCAGGCAGCCTCCAGAATCACAGCAGGTTCATAGAGATTCCAGGGATGCCTCGTAGTCAGAGCAATTTATAGACCAAAAAAAAAGAAAGAAAGAAAAAAAAAGTGACATACAGAAAATGGAAGTGAGGTACAGAAACAGCTGGATTGGTTACAGTTTGGCATTTGCCTTATGTGAACACAGTTGGAACGTTGAGCAGTGTGTGAGTGGCCAAAGTATGGCTCCTGGGATTGGCTGAGATTCATCTGTTGCCGCAGAAGCATTCCCCTAAGTTAGGTTTTCAGTCTTGTCTACCTACTATGTTAGGTTATGATTTGTCCAATAGGGCTCAAGTATGGAAATACAGAGGCTTTCTCAGGCCATATTTACTTCCATTTAACAGCATTGAGGGTAGTAAAAGGAAAGTACACCTTTTTTGCTTTTCTGCTTTTTGAATTTCTACTAAACATTATTTTTTCTCACAAAAGTTAAAACCAATGAAAAATGAAATTCCTTCATTCAATCAATCATTGATGTATTCATTCAGGAAGTATTTATTAAATGCACATTATATGTGAGATACTGTGCCAGGTTACACAGTAGACAGCAAAACAAAGTCCTTCCTCTTGAGAAGTTTACTACTTAATGTAAGCGAAAGGCATTAAGTAATTGCATTTGGAAAGGAGTTTTTAATGGCAACAGAATACATTTGCATTTCAATTGCTGTAGCACCATGAAGATGTCTAAGTACCACATTGGCAAATAACATTTTTATTTCTTGCTTTTTTCATTATTTTGCTAAATCTTACATGTTAAGCATATTAATAATTCATTATCTATAGTCTGTAATAAGGGATCCCACCATAGTATTTGTTTTCAAAATAACTGGAAAATGTAGGTTTCAAAACTGAAAACATTTTAGCTATTTTGAAAGGCTTCCAAAGTGTATTATATTCTTTTTTGTCATCTTAAAATATATAGGAGATAATTTATGCATTAGCAAAATGTTTGTGTTAGAGGAGGATAAATTGTTATAAACCCTGACTTAGAAATTCAGTGACTTAATCAACAAGAAAATGATTTTTCCCTGTACCCCAGGTTGGTAGTAGCTCTCCTTCACATGGTTATTTAAGGACCCAGGTTTCTTGCATTTCGTGACTCTTCTGTCCCCTGGGACCTTGTCATCTGGTGCAAGGTCAGGATTGCATTCAGATTTCAGCCACTGGAAAGAGGGGGTAGTGTGGAGGAAGCACACCTCTCTTAAAAGGCCCGGTCCTGAAGAGGCAGGCACATACCACATCTACTCGTATTTCACATTTCATTGTTGAGAATTTAGTCACATGGTTACATCAGTCTGTGAGGGAGATGGGGAAATGTAACCTATTTTTGTGCCTAGGAATAACGAGTGGATAATTTTTAGTAGATGACTAGCTGTCTCTCCCACAGCCTGAAACTCTGGTTGCCGAGTTTCTGTGTATATCCTTCTCACACTCATCCTCTCTCTGGGCAAGCCACAAAGAGCACGTTCACCCCTTCCTCCAGGGAGACAACTCAAAGTTATATTCAGCTGCTGCACCCAGCTCAGCATCCATAGGTGTGTTGACCAGTGATGATCCGTCCTCTCACTCACATCCATAGGTAGCTCCTAGTTATCTGGTGACCTGTAAGTTGAAGGTAAAATACCTTCCTCTCTTTCTGTCACCCCTTCCTCCCACCAGAATCAGTGGTGGACCAGAGAGAGGATAACTGTAATTAAAACTCCTATTCAGGAAAGGGAAGAAGGAGAAACACAGCAGTCACTGGTTCATAGCACTGAGGGAAATCAGCTAGATGATTGGGGGTCAAAGACCTCTGCCTTAGTAGTGAAGGAACTTCCTTGATTGGGCCTTGTGTCTGCTTTATGGGAGTAAATTCCTGTCCACTGGTCTCTGGCACTCTGCTCTTCTCTCTGGAAGAAACTTCTTTGTCTATTATTCTTCTTGATCACATCTAAGAGGGCTTTGGGGAATTTGTTCCTCTTGAATGCTGCATATATTTTACAGCTTAGTTTGTAGGCCCATAGTGTCAAAAGGCTATTTGGTTCTTAGGCTCATAGATTCTTTAGCAACACAGTTTCCTCAATCTTAGTAAATTCTAAGTTTATTTCCTTCCAAGGTGCCTGTAAGCACAACCAAACATTTTTCTGGATGTATTCTAGATAGTTCTTTAGCTTTTGCTTTCTTGCTCTTTCTCTGACATGTCCTTTCACATTAATAGCAGCTATCGTGAGCCTATCTGAATAATTAGGCTTTGCTGGGAAGGCAACAATCTGACCTTTTGCCATTTAGAATCCAGAATCAGTCAGCTTTTCAGGTGAGGGAGTGTCTTAATCTTTGGCCCCTTCTCCTTGAAGTCATTGTCACTTTTCAAGGAGGTCTTCTCTGATCACCCTATTTAAAATTTCCACCTGGACCCACCTTACCCTGATTTGTTTTAAACACTACTTGTCACTTTCATATATATATACACACACATATATGAAATGATGTATAACATAATTATTTATTATACTAATTGTTTATTATCTGTCTTCCTCCTTTGGCATGTAAACTCCATGAGGTTTAGGAGTTACATTATATTCTCTGATGTCTCTCAGGTGTAGAGAACAGTGCTTGCTGCATGGTAGGTGCTCAGCAAATGTATGCTGTGTGAGTGAATGAATAATTTGAGAGTGTGTTGACTTTTCAGGATCTGCTATATATCATGCTATATGTGAGCTATGCAAATACTGCAGGTTACAGTTATTCTTTCCTATTGCACATAGATAGAATTATTACTTTGCTCATTTGGCAGCGTAGGGCAGGACGAGTACATCTGTTTTTTCTCCATTATCCATAGAGACCTATTCTATGCCAATTATGGAAATTCCATTATTCTTGTTGGTCATCAGTCTAACAACGGACAAGTGAAGCATGTTGGCCAGTGAGGGATAAGCAAAAGTATGGTAGCATGAAGGATCTCTAGAAAAAAATTTTTTTTGTTTTCACTTCCTTCCTTTCTGCTGTGGGTTTTGTTTTTGTTTTTGTTTTTGGTAGAGACAGGGTGTCACTCTGTCACTCAGGCTGGAGTGCAGTGGCATATCACTGTTGCTCACTGTAGCCATGAAATCCTGGGCTAAAGTGATCCTCCTGCCTCAACCTCCTTAGTGACTCGGACCACAGGTGTGCATCACCACACCCAGCTAATTTTTGTATTTTGTGTACAGATGGGGTTTCGCCACGTTTCCTAGGCTGATCTTGAACTCCTGAGCTCAGGCAGTTCACCCTTCTCAGCCTCCCAAAGTGCTGGGATTCTGTGAGTATTTTTTATTCTCTTGATGATATGATGTTGGAACTTCAGCACCTGTCTTATGATCTTGAAGGCAGACATTGCTAACATTCCGAGATTTAATTATGGGAAAGACAGAAAGAATCTCAACCCATCTGGCATAATTGAATCCCTGTTCTGATGTTGGAATAATTTTCTTTTTAAATGAGATAATACGCTTCTACTTTATTTAACCCATTTTGGTCTACCGTTCTGTCATTTGTGTAGAGGACTACGTGCTCACAAACATCCCGTTCCCGATAAGTCCTGCTCTTGCAAACGAAGCAGGGTGTTCTCGATAAGTCCTGCTCTTGCAAACAAAGCAGGGCGTTCCTTCCCTGCAAACAGGGAGGACAAAGGAGCCAGCTGCTAACAGCAGACCCTGGGGGCTTGTTTATGTGTAAACATCTTGAAAATCCAGAAAGTCAGGGAAAGGTCAGAAAAACAACAATGTGTCTTGTGACTTGGCAACATTCCACAAACGACTGTATAAAATAAAGCAGAGCGTGCCATTCGTGGCGGCCGCCATGTTTGTCTTGTCTTGTGTTGTCTTGTGTGTTCATTCTTTTGTTTAGGAAACACGCGGACCCCAACAATTTGTTGATGTACCTGAAAACATCCTAACTGATACAGCAGCAGTATCTTCAGTAGCTACTGAGACTAACTTGTACCATACTGCAACTCATCCAACCATTTGTCCATTCATTCATTTATTGAGTAAATTTTCTATATACTAGGCTCTATGCAAATCTAGAAGTAAAAAGATAAAGATACAGTTTGTGCATGTCCTCGTGGAACTGACAATAGCGGAACAATTGCAAATTCAGTAAACAGGTAGTTGTTGTACAGGAGTTCCACTAGTTCTACTGAATTTGAATGATGGTAAGCATTTGCTCTGTGATAACAGTGTCCTAGACAGATAATTTGTCTTTTAGGCATATGAAGATGGATTTCACTTATCCATCCTTCACCATTTGAGGGAAGTTGCCTTCTGTTGCCACTGCAGAAGTGGCACCAATGTAGACAACTGTGACCATATTATTTAGTTCCTATCTATTGAGACATAAACTCATAGGTGGAGAAGATTATATAGAGTTAAGAAAGCATGCAAGATAGCTTGCTAGTTTGCTTCTTTCTTCTCCATGCCCACTTATAGGTTCTTCTTAAATGCTTAGAAGAATAGAACTCTGACTGTCGTTAGAATGCATACATCGAATTGTAGCTGTTTAAATATGCTCCTACAGGATCTTGGTCAATTTTGCATGTATGCCTGGAAAATAAATTAAAATTGCAGATGGTTAAGTATTTCAGTTTTATCCTCTGGAAAACTACAGTTTTGTGTTTGTGTGTCTTAAAAAAAAAAAAAACCCTACAGCTTTATGAATCCAAGCCAGCTATCTAGTTATTGATATATTGAACAATTTTATCTGCAAAGCTGTTCAATATCTGCAAATGGTAATGTTAGTGGCCAAATGAGTGTGTGGGCTTTGTACCTCAAACTCAGTAAGAGAAGTTGTGTATTCCCCACTCTCTTTTGAGAATTTCAATTCAGATGACAAACACATGCATGTTCAGGATGAAAAACTATGTCATATAATACTTGGTTCGCTGCACTACTTTTCATATTAGGCTCATCGAAAGTTTATCTGGAGAAGGCTGGGCACAGTGGCTCACGCCTGTAATGCCAGTACTTTAGGAGGCTGAGGCAGGTAGATCACTTGGGGTCAGGAGTTTGAGACCAGCCTGGCCAACATGGTGAAACTCCATCTCTACTAAAAATACAAAAATTTTCTGGGCATGGCAGCACACACCTGTAGTCCCAGCTACTGGGGAGGCTGAGGCAGGAAAATCCCTTGAACTTGGGAGGCGGAGATGGCAGTGAGCTGAGATCATGCCATATAATTGGTTATAATTTATAAGAATGTTGCCATCAAATGTGTCACTTGTGTCTATTTAAGATCTGAGACTGTGAATCTAACCATATTTAATGAAATGGCTTACTGTACAAAAAGTCTAAACCAAAGGTTCTCAGGGAACAAAGCACATGTGCAATTTTAAAAAAAGCGGCATTTTGTCCCATTGCTGTGGTTTGTAGCAATACTTTACTCACTCTGAAATCCAGTTAACATCAAAGGATTACATGTGAGATTTTGGTTTATGCTATCTCTTTTCTTTTTTTTTTTTTTTTTGAGACGGAGTCTCGTTTTGTCGCCCAGGCTGGAGTGCAAGGGGGCGATCTCGGCTCACCGCAAGCTCCGCCTCTCGGGTTCACGCCATTCTCCTGCCTCAGCCTCCCAAGTAGCTGGGACTACAGGTGCCCCCAACCACGCCCGGCTAATTTTTTTGTATTTTTTGTAGAGACAGTGTTTCACCGTGTTAGCCAGGATGGTCTCGATCTCCTGACCTCGTGATCTGCCTGCCTCGGCCTCCCAAAGTATTGGGATTACAGGCGTGAGCCACCGCGCCTGGCCGGTTTATGCTGTTTCTGTATCTCATCCCACTCCCGCTTAATAAACAGTTTTCACTGATGATATGAAGGGTTGGTATAAAAATGTCTTTACATGAATAAGCTTTCTTTGGTAAGATTAAATCATACAAATTATTTTTAAAACCTTCCGATATATACAGTATTTAGCCCAGTTTTCAAATTTTCTGGATGTGAAACAAAAGGTTTAACATACATTCCTTGAGCTGTTAGTGCTATTGAAATCCTTTGTCCCATTTAAGTCCTAAACAGTTTTGGTTGGTTGAGTAGGATGTGAGTTTTTTTGGGTCTCATATCATGCTTTTTGGCTTAATTTCAGGTTCATATATATAAAGGAATTAAGTAAAAAAATTTCAGTTACTTTATGAAAGCACCTGAAATCTTGGACTGGAATAGGTTGTTTATTTCAAGTCAAAAGCTGTGGTTTTCCCCTTCTGCTGAACCTTTCTTCAAATGTTGTTTTAATATAATTTTTTCCTGAGCTTTCCCTGTTTCCTTAATAATGCATAGGATGGCAATAAAAATGGTTTTAAATCTCACCCCTCCATGAGAGGTTTTAGCTCCCCTTAAGCTCCTTTTGTATGTGTACTTGTAATTGCTCATTCAACACTGGTATTGCGCCTTAGACTGTAAGTTTCCTGAGGGTCAAGAATGCTTCTGCCTCTTCCACTGTTGCTTCCCCAGTACCTTCTGTATATTTCATGACCAAATAATGAAAATGATATATTCCATTTAAAGGGCCAAAAAAAGTTTATCTAGAGAGAAAGTTTGTGTGGGGAGAAAAGGTAGTATACTGTTTTCCCAGACATAACAGGTAGATGAATTTATATGCATGTGGAACCTGTTCAGGAGATACTCTTAGTTTGCTTTATGTATTTAAAGTTTGTTTTACATATCTTTAAGTCTAAGTATCCCTATTTTTTTCCTCTTTTCTAGAATGATTTCAGAATTTCCACTTTTTGTTCTTGTCTACTTTGTGATTACCAAGTTCTCTAATGGTATTTGACAGCTCCCTTTGTTTTGATTTGTGACATATGATGGATAAGTATAGTTAACAGATATAGAGGGGAAATTGTCACATTTAATACATGTAAACCTATAATTTTAAAAAGAGAAACTACTAATATGTATGTCTGTGATGAAACAAAAAATAGATTATCTCGTATCTAGAAATAAAAAAAGGTTATTAAAATTCAGGGGAAATAAAGCTAGCAACCCTGCCTATACCAAAGAATATTTTGATTTTCATAGTGCCTTTTGTCAACTAAAGAAAGAAACTGAGGCAAATTAACATAAGTTGAGAATTTATTTGGGTCAAATTTGGGGACTGCAACCAAGGAGACACATATTCAAATTGCCATGAATATATGCTTTGATTAGCAGCAGTTACAAGTGGACTTTCAAAGGAAAAAGAAAGGGCAGTTCTTACATTGGGTTGTTAAAATAATGTAAGTGATTGATTGTCTATATGTTGTTCTTTGTATCACAAATTCCAGGAACATGAAAATAATGAGCGAGGGTCATATGATGCAAATTGTGGTAACATTTTAAGTAATTTGTCAGCTGGTCTGGAAACTACAAGGAAGGAAAGAAAGAACAAAACGCCTTTAAACAATTGCTCCTGGGCGTGGGTGCAGGGCCATGACTGTTTTATCCTCCTGTTTTATCTCTCTGGGTCTGATACATTTTGCATACCTCACATAGCCTCTGAGCTACTTTTCTTCTCATTTCCCCCTTTTGATTGAGATCTTCCTCTTCTGAAAGCATTGATAATCAGCATTTTAAATGTAGCTTTTCCCCACATTGCTAGGAAGTCTCATTTCCAGGTAATGTCTCTCTACGTTAGAGGGAAAGAGTAGAGGCACTACAGCTTCAGACTTTAGTGAGGTCTTAGGCTAAATTAACTGGCAACACAAAGGGACAGAGGAACTGGGTCTCAGGATTTCATCCACTTAGAAAGGAAGTATGGCATGTTGAATAATTTCTTTGCATCTAGCTATCATGAGTTTAGTTTCTGTCAAACACTTTAGATAGAGAAATGCAAAGCAAGATCGATTTAAGAATAAAAAATATGACACAAATAAGGACAATTACTAATTAAACAATTTGAAATCCAAATGTGAGAAATATTCCTATTGTCATGCGCGTCTGTGTGAAGAGACCACCAAACAGGCTTTGTGTGAGCAACGTGGCTGTTTATTTCACCTGGGTGCAGGCGGGCTGAGTCCGAAAAGAGAGTCAGTGAAGGGAGATAAGGGTGGGGCCCTTTTATAGGATTTGGGTAGGTAAAGGAAAATTACAGCCAAAGGGAGGTTGTTCTCTGGCGGGCAGGAGTAGGGGTCACAAGGTGCTCAGTGGGGGAGCTTTTTGAGCCAGGATGAGCCAGGAAAAGGAATTTCACAAGATAATATCATTGCTTAAGGCAAGGACGAGCCATTTTCACTTCTTTTGTGGTGGAATGTCATCGGTTAAGGCAAGGCAGGGCGTTTGCACTTCTTTTGTGATTCTTCAGTTACTTCAGGCCATCTGGGCGTATACCTGCAAGTCACAGGGGATGGGATGGCTTGGCTTGGGCTCAGAGGCCTGACACACATACCTGCAGGTAACCAATCAAATAAATCATATAAGGGGTCTGTCTTTCCAAACCTGGGTTGTCTTGTAGCTATTTAGCCATTTGAGTAATCTTTTAAAACTGAGTTTCAATTTCTTGTCCTGGTCTGAAGAACCAGGTAACTGGCTGCAGGTCAGCTTCAGTTGGAGATGTCTGATGATGGAAGATGCCTACTCATGCTGGGCTGCCTTTTTAAAATGAGAAATGTAAATCCATGAGTCAATGCCTTTGAATTTAGCTTGAATTTAGAGGGAGTCCAAAAATCTCAAAGTTGGAATCCATGATATTGGATATCATAAATTCCCAAGAGCTTGCTGTTAAAAGAATCCTCAATTTAGAATTTTTAGTGAAATGCTTTTTAATGCCTTGGCAATAATGAAGAACATCATCTTTAAGGAGAGCTGGGTTGTAGACTCCTTCATTCAGGCACATGGGGCTTCCTGGTGTCATTTCAAAGGGAAAAAGCTGATGTTTTCCAAATGGGTAGAATGTAAGTTAAGCAATAACAATGGAAGAGCCTTAGGCCAGGGAAAGTTAAACGTTTCTATAAGCTTTGTCAATTCATTTTCTTATTATCCCATTTGGGTGTTCTACTAGTCTGGAAGATGGATGGTAGTATGCCCAATGGAAATGCTGAAAAATTGACCATATGTTACAAATGGACTGAGTTATTTGTCTGGTGAAATGGGTTCCTTGGTCACTGGGAAGACTGGAAGGGACTTTCCAAGAAAGAATAAGATAAGTATTAAAATGGCCATGGTTAAAGATGCAATTGACAGAGAAATTTGTGCATTTTCTTTTTTTGTTGCCTACAATTCAACATTCTAATCGTAATATGACTGATAACATACACCAAGATATATTAGATTTTTAGTAATCTCATACAATTTTGGGACACATTAACACATTTATACATATATAACTCAAAGCTAAATGCCATTTCTTATTTGACAGTGTTTTCTGTATAATTTTTTACATACTGAATAAGCCTAGTATCTCTCTTTGAAACTTCCAGGGATTCTTTTTGGGATGTCCAAAAGTTAATTCCTGATGAAAAGACTTAATTTAGAATTTGAAATTTGATTTTGAGAAGTTTATTGAATATCAAAGGTTTAAAACCCTGTATCAAAATGGAATCATTTATTTAGCCAAAGTGATGATTAAAACATTTCAAAAAGCAAAAAAACAAAACAAAACAAAAATCCCTTATCTTTGATAGAGGAGATTCAGTTTTCTAAACATCAAGACTTAATAAAGACAGCATGAAACCTAGAGAATCTCTCTTCTTCTCTCCCTATTTTTTTTTTGAAGTTTACTCAAAAGATGAAATCCTTTTACTACTACTTCTTAGTAATACTCTCCAAAAATCTTATTCACAAGAGAAAACCAAATTCTACCTTTGTATTATTAATGGTGAAAGTAATTTTAATAAAATTTTATAAACAGATCTACCCAATTTCAATCAGCTTTAACCACACAAGATTTCTATAATACTTTTATAATCTCTTACAATTTAATTCTTTCTTTCCCAAACTTTCTATATCCATTGGTTTTTTTATTCCTTTAATTTAAAATAACCTTTAAATAACCTCTAAGCAAAATTACTTTGCCTTTAACAAAAACCATATTCTCCTGCCTTTCTTATAACCATCTTTACCAAAAACACATCCTTCTTTTCTTGTGTGCTCCATATACAAAGATATCATTTTGTATCTAGTAGTTTTAGTTACATTTTAACTATAATTTTACCTCTTAGTAACTCTAATTTTCATTGAAAAACCTAGTAAGAAATTTTAATTATGTATCAGGTGCAGAAGCTAGGACAGAGGACATGGCTATGAAGACAATGCCCAGAGACTCTTACCCTGCTCCAGCACAGTTATAAGACACAACTGGGCCAGGGAAGACACATTGGGTTTGGCTTTGACATGTAGCTGGTGGCCTAAGTGCTGTCAACAGGCACATGTTTTCAGGCGTCACCATGGCCGCCTGTCTAGATTTCAGAATCTAAAGGCTCAAAACCAAAGACATAGGCTCACAAACAAGCAGGTATTAAAAAAAATAATAGAAGCAACCATTTTAGGATGTTTAAAACATCTAGCAAGGACAGTATAAATTTGTCTTACTTGTAGACCCAGGCAAAAATATCTAAAATTAAATTTAATTTCGTCAATTTTGAAGACATTTCTAGTCTGTTTTGCCAACAATTTAAAGACTAGTTTTAATTACAAAGATTACTAAAATCTTATGAATTTGAAAAGTGTGTAGTCTTATTTACTTAAGTTATGAACACTCATTTCTTTATAAGTCAATTTGGTACCGTGTAGACAACATGCAAACACAGACGTGCACATGTACACGTAAAAATACAGATACACACAAACAAAAATCTTGTAACTTTGATTTAAAAATTCCAGCCTTGAGAGTGGTAAAATTGTCTAGTTTAAAAGGGCAGTTGGATTAAACTGTACCTCTGTAAATGGAACAAGTTAATCGGTCCCCAGGGTAGCAAGTTTACATCTCAAAGCACAAGGAGAGAATTTAAGCTTTATTATTATTATTTAAGGAGTTTGGATATATTACTTAGAGGAAGATTAAAATGGATACCAAGGTAACACAAAATCATAAGCATTCACCACAGGACTTTAAAGGAGACTAATTTCACTTAGATAGGTAGCTTCTAATTTAGTCTCAGTTTTCTAACTGGACCACTGAGCTCTGGGAGGAGCCCATTAACAAATAGGCCTGACAAAAAATTTGCAGTTTTCAGGAAGGCAGAGCATCAAGGTCTTTAAAAATCAAAGATCCCATCTTTACACCAAATCCTGGGTCCCCCTAAAGAGGGAAACGCCTTGGGACTGGGCTGCCTAATGTTTCCATGGTGCTACTCACTACAAAGACATTCCCCCGGGGCGGGGGCGTGGGCGATCCAATGCCATCGGCCCCCTCTGTGATCAGCCCATTTCCCGAGAGAGTTTTATCCCTTGGTGATGACGGTTTCTGTATACTCCAAGTGTTCAAACTGCACCTTTCTTATCTAAAGACACAAAGAAATGAGTGGCCCTCTGCAGTGACAACCATTCATTGCAACTGCTGTCAGCCATTTCCAAAACTGCAGTTCTTGCCAGTGACTTGCCAGCTACAAAGAGGTCACAGAAAGGTCAAGTTTAGTCTGATAGTACAAGGTAATCCCTGTTACTCCAAAAGTCAAAAAAAAAAAAAAAAAAAAATCAGATAACTCAATGCAGAAAAGAACAAAGCTTTAGAATGGAGAGGAACCTTCATATGACTCTCGGAACTCCACAAAGAAGACAGAAAACCTCCAAGCAAGGGGCGTGCATGGCACCTTCTTCTGTGTTTCTCAAGAGGTATCAGGGATGTTAGAAGTCTCTTCTGGGTTTCTTAATGTGGCACTGAAGATGGTAAAGGGAAGGAGGAGCAGAGTAGAAGGACATGGAAGAGCAAGTCTTAGAGGAGCCAATTTGGGGAGATTTTAAACTTTCTAAAAGACCAATTAAGTTTTATATTTTTCTCAGCAAAAATCATGCCGACAAGAAAGGAAGCAAGCAGAGGGAGCAAGTATACAATTAAAAAGGAGTTTTAGTTGACTGGAAGAATTCCTGGAAATGGATCTAAAAGGGAGCAGAAATGCCTTGCTTTTAAACTATAGATGTTTAACAAACAGAAACCTTCAAATCCCTTATAATCAGATTTCAGCCAGGACAAACAGAAAGTAGGCCGGCCTGTCATTCAATTTGTTTGGTTCTAAAATGTGATTTTTTTTTCAATTGTGTGTGCAAATATATTAATTTAGGAATTTTAGATCACCCTCATTTTTGCCATTGTGATGGTCACGGGGGTCCTCTTGAGTCATGTGGGTCCATTTACATATGTATTTGCCAGAGGGAGCTTCATAGGTATTACATGAAAACCCAGTTTGTGTTTCCAAGGGGGACTGTCCCTTCAGGGAAAGCTCAGTTTTGATGAGCAGTTTCGCATAATTTTAGAAATTCCTTTTCAAATATGACCAAGGCCAGGACAGTGCATCAGGTTGAAGTGTGCTGTTTTGTGAGTGTCACTTCTCAAAGAGTCACCAGAAAGTCATGACTTGCTTTTTATGTGTCTTCTAATCTCTGATCACTTTATGGTGGCAGAGTGTTCAAGATGCCAGGCGACAGCCCTTGCACGTACCTTCTGGCCGAGCTGAAAGTCATCACAAGTGTTCTTGCAGACAGGACTATGATACTATGAAACATCTTAAACAAATGTTCTGAATCTTCATAAAGTCTTTAGTCACCTACAGCACCCAATTGAGTTTGGAGGTAGCAAATGTCTCTCAAATTTCATGAGGGTGAGAGAGCTCAACCTCATGCACCTTTTGGCTTAAAACTAGCAGGAATTGGTCACAAATAAAATGACAATTGTGAATCACAAGCAGTAAGAAGCAGCTACAATTTTAAAAGAATGTAATTTATGTAATTTCAAAAAAAAGGAAATTTTTTTTGAAAAAAGGGAAACCGGCAGTGCTAGACTGCCAGTGCCATAACTTGAACCTCTTGCTGTGAGGCCGAGGGAGAGAAGGTAGAAATTCTTTGCAGAGTGGTGTGCTGCGCCATGACCTGAACCTCCCACCATGGGGCAGAGGCAGGGAAGGGAGTTCTCTATAGAGGTTTTCACCTGAAGCCCCTATTCAGAGACAGAGACCAAAGCCCTCAGTCTTAAAAAAAGAAAAAAAAAAAAAAAAGAGCATTTGAAAAACAGCCCAAATAAAGCCTAGACCTCAACTGAGAAGAAAGAGGTTCACATTCAGTAGGACTCACCTTCTGTACTCAGGGAAAGATCTGGAGACAGAGAAATATAGTGGGTTTGTGCTGGTGCTGAGTGCTGAGTCCAGGAGGGATCACTAGGTGGTCCGGGGTGCAAGGAGGTTGCTCTGAATCCTAACAGCTACACCAGATATGTTGACCTAAAGAAAGAAACTGGGGCAAAATTAATATAAGTAGAGAATTTATTTGGGCCAAATTTGGGGATTGTAACCCAGGAGTCACATATTCAAGCTGCCCTGATGGTATGCTTTCATTAGCAGCAGTTACAAGTGGATTTTAAAGGAAAAAAGAAGGAGTGGTTCTTACATTGGTTCATGAAAATAATATAAGCTAGTGATGGGCTATACATATTGTTCTTTGTATCACAAATTCTAGAACCATAAAGATAATGAGTGAGGGTCACATTGTGCAACTTGTGATAACATTTTAGGTAATTTATCAGCTACTCTAGAAACTACAGAGAAACAAAGAAAGAAGAAAATGCCTGTAAATAATTGCCCCTGGGAATGGGTGCACCAGAAGTGTGCTGAAGTTTCATACTCATGTCTCTCTGGGCCTGATTAATTTACATACCTTACAGAGCACAGACTGCTGTGAGCTACTTTTCTTTCTCACTTTCTTCTAGGGAGATCACAAGTATTTCATGTATTACCTTATGTCCATGACATTCTTACTATTGTGTATCTGCTTTATATTGTGGCATCGAAGGTCCATCTCCATGGTGGCAGAGATGAACATGACTCTGAGAGCAATGACTTTCCCATCAATCATGAAAGACATATTTATTCACCACCATTCTGTATTAGGGATCCTATTGTGTACTGAGTTACTGCAGTACCCACAAGGGAGTCTCTGAAAATTCTGACCCACAGGACCTCTATAGGGCACACTTGGCATCAGATTTAATTGGAAAAGTATAAGGCAACCATGCAGCTTGCCAGAATGACAGCATCAGGCATCCCTTTTTAATATGACTTCTTGCAGGAGTCCTCACACCAATCAAAAAGCAAACCTTTGGCTTTTAAGTTGATAGTTAAGGTGCAAGGAGATGAGACATGTACCTATGTTCCATCTTGGCTTAGAAGCCTCATGTCTGAAATAAGATCCTATATTTCTTACAGTGTTTGAGGCATCAATTCCAGAGTGCCTGCAGTGAGCCTGCCCAGCTATGAGAGTCATCACACTCAGGGAGCCCAAAGCTATGGTTTCCCACTAGGTATTTATAGTTTATATATAGTTTCTCTCCTGTCAGATGCAATTTGTCATTTTTTTAAATCATATGAAATATTGCCTAGTAGCAATATTTTCATCCTACCCTTTTCAGATCTCCAGGGAAACAGTGTTATAAAGTTAACCCAAGGTCAAGTTTGTTCATATAGGACAAAAGATTTTGTTAATGCTTTAACCACAGATAATGCAGTCTTTTTTATACTATTAGGACTAGGTCACAGGTTTAGCAGATCTTATTAGTTACTGATCAATTGACACATTTTCTTTGGTCCTTGATAAAATGAAGTCAGTTACATTTCATTTACTGGCTAACAAAAATGTTTTCCAACTTTTTTTGTCTTATAAATAAAATCCTGTTGTACTATATTTTGTATTTACGACTACAGGAAGAGATAGAATTAACTCTTGGTACCTGTCTAATAGAACAGATCAAATGTAGGGCAGAATGCAGCCCCACTGTTAGGAATTCCTAGTGAGTTAAAATGTAATCCAGAGTGAAACAACCTCCAATGTATAATCTTGACTCTCCATTTACATCTAAAAAGGCACAGATGAGGACAGATCTTTCCAGGCATACAGAAAATACAGGCATACCCCAACAGTATTTCTCCCAGTTTAACATTTTTCTGTCAGAAAGCCTTGCGACTTTTAATATCTGAACTTCATAAAGTGTATGCATCTCTTAGCTGATGCACGTTTAGGACAAATTTATATTTGTGCCTGTAAGATGTGATATGGTATGTATTTTTTAAGGTATAATTTTCATGTGATAAAATGCATAGATTTTAAGTATACTGTTCAATAACAAAATGAATATACCTTACCATTATAATAGCAACATAACCCCACACCATTGTCAACAACAATGTAAGCTAAATCATTGGTGAGATATAAAGCATTTCCAACACTTTATAGTAAATTCCCTATGCCCATTACTGGGCTCTTTTCTCCTCATCCTGAGATAACTACTCTTAATTTCCATCAATATCAATTAGTTTTACCTATTTTGAGCTTCATGTAAATGGAATCATAAAGTATATAGTCTGTTCTGTGTCTGTCTTCTTTTGCTCAACATGTTTTTGTGATTGATCTATTATATACATCAGTAGTTCATTCATCAATGTATGGATATACCACAATTTGTTAATCTCCTACCTATTGTGGGACCATTCTGCTCTTTTCAGTTTTAAGCTATTATGAATATGGCTGTGATAAATATTTTTGTATAAGCTTTTTGTGGACATGTTTTCACTTCTCTTGAGTAAATACCTGGAGTGGAATTGCTGGGTCATAGAGTAGGTACATGACTAACACTGTAAGAACCTTCCAAACAATTTTCCAAAGTAATTTCCATTTTACTATATCATTTTGTGCACGAATACACACATCTTTGCTTTCATTAGGTGTTGTCAAACTTTATTTTTAGCCATTCTAGTATGTAAAGCTTCAGAAGAAAGACACCTGGCGATAACTTTGTGATCTTGAGGTAGGAAAATATTTCTTAAACAGGAGATAGAAATCACTAACCGTGAAAGAAACAATTGAATTATTGGATTATAAAATTCAAAACCTCTATTCCTTGAAACACATGGTTAAAATAATGAAAAGCAAATCACAAACTGAAGAAAAATGTTCACAATACATATGCTTGACAAAGGACTTGTATCCAGTGTCTAGAAAGAACTCATCTCTCAGTAATAAAAATACATGCAATTGGGCCGGGCGCGGTGGCTCACACCTGTAATCCCAGCACTTTGGGAGGCCGAGGCAGGTGGATCACAAGGTCAGGAGATGAGACCATCCTGGCTAACACAGTGAAACCCTGTCTCTACTAAAAATACAAAAAATTAGCCGGGTGTGGTGGCGGGGGCCTGTAGTCCCAGCTACTTGGGAGGCTGAAGCAGGAGAATGGCGTGAACCCGGGAGGCGGAGCTTGCAGTGAGTGGAGATCGCGCTGCTGAACTCCAGCCTGGGCGACAGAGCGAGACTGTCTCAAGAAAAAAAAAAAACATGTAATTGAATTTAAAAAATATTCAAATTACTTGAATAGACATTTAACAAAAGATGATATACAAATACATGACAGGCACATAAAAAGATGTGTGACATTATCAGTGAAATTAACAATAATAAAATAATTTCAGTGAAACAGTGGGAGTTTTTAACTAATTTCAACCACAGCATCCAAGTCACATGTTGATATTTTGAAAAATTCTTGAGGTTTCAAAAAGAAGATGTTTAGTATTTTGCTGCATACCACATAACTGATTGTGAGGTATATTAATTTATTGGTTATTAAGACGTAATGTTCCTCTTAAGCATTTTACCCCCTAACAAGACAGTTTTTTATTTATAGATGTTTTATTGAGTTTTAGTTATGTTTGAGGAAATTGGCTGTGGGTTATGGTTGACATATTCTGCATTATAATTTTTCCCATGTAAAATCATGATAATTGGGCTCCCGGTTAGCATTTTTTCATTAGAACTAACCAAGAACAGATTATTGAAATTAAGACAGAGATGACATATTTACTGATTGATTAATTGAATTCTACATTTTAAGGGAAGAAAGTATTTAAAGAGTTCTAATACTTTTTTCTAGGTGTTACGTATTTCTTAAAATAATCTAATAAACAATCTAAGTTTTGTCTAGAGCTTCTCCAGAAAAAAAGAGCCTATGTACACCAAATGTCTTATATTAACTAAAAGTGGTTGGTCAACTTGAAGAGGCTGCTGGGATTCAGGAAGAGGGTAGGCTTCTAACTCACCTCTAGAGTAGATTTCTCAGTCCTGGTATTAATGACATTTTGGTCCACATGATTCCTTGTTGTGGAGGTTGTCTGTGCATCGAGTGATGTTTAGCAGCATCTTTGGCTTTTACCCACTAGTTGCTAGTTGTGACACCCTCACTTGTGACAACCAAAGCTATCTCCAGACATTGCTAACTGTCCTATGGGGAGGAGACCCCCTATACCCAAACCTCATTGAGTAAAACTACTCTAGAGTTTATCTTAACTATAGGTCTACTTTGTATTAATCCGTTCTCACACTGCTATAAAGAACTACCCGAGACTGGATAATCCATGAAGAAAAGTGGTTTAATTGATTCGATGCTCTGCAGGCTGTACAGGAAGCATGACTGGGAGGCCTCAGGAAACTTACAGTCATGGCGGAAGGCAAAGGGGAAACAAGCACATCTCACCATGGTGGAGCAGAAGACAGTGAAGGGGGAAGTACTACACACTTTTAAACCATGGTTTTGTGAGAAGTCACTATCACAGGAAGAGCAAGGGGGAAGTCCGCCCCTGTGATCCAATTACCTCCTACCAGGTCCCTCCTTCAACATTGGGAATTACAATTCAACATGAGATTTGAGGGGGGACACAGTCAAACCATATCACACTTCAATGGCTAATATATCTATTCTGAGTCCTCTAGACTTTGATTGACTCAAGAATGGACTAGAAATCTTTGGATTGTACTGAAGAATATTGACTGGAATCACTTTGGTGACCCAAACCAATTAGAATTAAATTTAATCTAATTTAATTAGAATTAAATTTAATCTAATTTAATTAGAATTAAATTTAATCTAATTTAATTAGAATTAAATTAGAGTTAGAACATGCCTCAGAGGGAGGGCCAGGCATGGGAAAATAGCAGTTTACTTTAATTTTAACTTACAGTTGAACCATTTCAGCCAATAATTTGTTATTTTTTAAAAAATGAAACATGTTATAGTTCCATAAAAAGAACTCTTAATCCTCTAACAAATGGAGTAAACTCCTTTGTACCTGTTGTAAGTATAATTTTCATAGGCCTTAAAGTCATACATACAAACTAGGTAACATTTTATTTTTGTGTAATTGAACTTAGTTTCTATTATATGCCCTATTTCCCCTGATATCATAATGCAAAATCTAGTCATTTCTAGATGGATTTAGCCTTTGTCATACTTTTGTCTTGTCATACTTTTTTCGTGTCATCCTTTGTCATGTAACTTCAAGTTTGAAATCATGTCATTTCTGAACTTTGCCTTTGCGTCCTCCTCTTCAGGGTGGTATTCTGTTCCCAAGTTTATTTTAGACAGGGTGGAGGTAGGGAGTCAGGGAAAAAGGACCTGTTCTTTGGTGGTCATAGTATTTGTCAGTCTTCTGGAAGGCCACCTCCTGAAATCTCTGCAGTCATGAGCGCCTCAGCTGCATAATGCACACTTGTATTTGGGTTAAAAATTCAAGACCCTTGGGCCCTGAGCTATCTCTTTCAAGTACCTTCTGAGCCCTGCTTGGGGAAGTGGGAGGTTTATTTGTTCACTTCTCACGGGTGATCTTAAGGTAGAATCAGAGCCATCATGAGAGCCTCTTTACCTCTCGATGTCACACTGAGCCACATCTAACTGTTGGCCCGATGTAACTGACCATTTTTGCTCTGATGCTGGGGTACTAAGTTGATGTGGTAGATCTAGAACACACTTTTTCCGACCTCCTCTCTCCTGAAACTGTACATCTAGGGAAGGGTACGGTTTCAGTCCTCTCTCATATGCGTTTAACCCTTTTGCTGCTCCTCCATGAATTATTTTCGTCCTGTCAGGAAGCTTTCACCTACTGGGCACCTAAGCTTGTATGGAGATAAAAGGTATAACCTCTTTCTGTAAGTACTCTTCCAGTCTTTGCTGTTCTAGAACATTGCTTTTTGAAGCTAAAAGCAAAAACATGACATCCCTTTTATTCTGTTCTGCAGTAATTTTTCCTTTCCTGAGTTTGAAAATACCTTAGAATGAACAGCATGATGGAAAGGTCTTGGGAAAACAAGAAAATTACCGTAATAAAAAAACACATTTCAATTTTTTTGTTATGATATATGAACATACTCTTTCCTCTCCCTCCATCCCAGGACCAGTCAGATTCCAACATCTTCTTAATTTTATTTCATATATCTGGCTCTTCTTTTCCATTAGTGTGGCTAGCCCCTTCTACTCTCAACCTACCGCATTTTGCAGGAGGTTGCTCTCTGGGCTCTGGCCTCACTCTCTAGTTTGCATCTTATACACTGAATATAGGTGAATCTTTCTAATAAATAGTACAAAAACCTTTAATGACGTTGGATTGCCTCTGAGATAGGTTGCATTTATATCCTGCATAATCTGACACCAGCCTATTTTATAAGAGTGACCTCTCATTTCGTGAATCTCTAGTTTATTTATGTAGAAGTAAACACTGAGGGCTTAATATGTTTCAGACACCATGCCAGGCACTGGAGAATGAATGAAAAAGATTTCAGTCACTCAGGCCGAAAGATTCTTGATGATAAGAACCAATGAGGAACTGAGGAAACAGTGGGAGTGCTAATTACTTTGCTAGGTGTCATACCTCTATGCATTTTTCTAATACGACCAGGGCTGGGGAAAGGCAGAAGTCAGAGACAATTTCCCAGGGAAGAGGAAGAGGAATTATTAAGATAGAGAAAGATAAGGAGTGTGCTTACGCATGGTTCTCAGCAACAGTAAACAATGAAGGTATGAAATATTATAGTACACATAACACCATTTGTTTTTTGGTTTGACGACCCAGCATCTGAACACCCTTCCTGCACTGGGGAATTCCCTGTTTTATTAAAGGAAAACAAGTTCCATTGTAGAAACCAAAGATACTAATGTGAAACTAGCGAATGGATTCCATGTCTGGGGTTCCGTTAACTAGTTGGAGACTCCCTAGACTTTGAATTGAGGACAGTGATACCAAAAAACCCAAAACAAAACACAATCCATTCTGGTGAGCTTGGCAGCTGTGGTGGGAGGTACATGCCCTTTCCAGAGACCCTAGTAGTGGTGCCATGTTCAGTATCAGCAGGTCAGCCATGCAAACTGCAGTTTCTGGGTCTAGCAGGAGGGGTGGTGGGGTTTCCAATGCACCAGTTCTGTGGCATGATTTGAAAAATGGTATTATTTAGATTTTGCCGCATGACTGAACATCCCATAACTAAATGATAAGTCGCAAAGACTTTCTTCTTGACTGAACTTTAGATAAGCTCTTCTGAGTTCTCTTTTTGACCATGCCCCAATGTAGACTTATAAAAACTGCAGACTCTCAGCACAAATGATTTTTGTCTATTTTCCGTACTCCACTCCCACACTAAAAGATTTGAGCAAAAATTAATATAGTTTCTAGCAGCTCAAAGCTACATCCTAGAATGACCCTAGCCCCTTAAACTACTCACCTTGGAAAGCTCAAACTGATCCTGTCCAAACTAGTAATAAAGAGGCCCCTGAACCCTCCCCTCTTAAAGCAGTTATAGTTTAGGAAGCTTGCAATTGTAATTCCTTTCTCTTCCCCTTTGAGCTGTAGATCTTCTACCACCCAAAATTAACATTCAGGGAAATAATTCCCCCTTTGGAGCCCAGCCCCATGACACCTTGCCTCTAATTTACACCAGTACCTTCTGCCATATAAATATAAGAAGTTTGCTTCTCCTTTAGATAAGAACCAATTAACAGGACCAGTCTCTGCTTAAGCCCCTGCTCATTCCCCCTTCCTTACTCCCTCATTGTCCCTTTAACATGCCCAGTCACCTCTGCACAAATCAAAGTTCAATTCAATTCATGTTGGACCCTCTTTCCCTTTGCAATGATAATTAATGAATAAAGTCCATCCTTAGTGCTTTAATCAGTGTCTGGATTTATCTTTGATATAAGTCATCTCAGAACTTAGTAACTTATATTTAGCATATTTATGATCTTGTGAAAACAGCAATTTGAATTGGGTTTAACCAAACAGCTCTGGGCTCATTCATGTGTTTGGAGTTGGCTGCTGGTCAATGAGGCAGCTCTGTTTCTGTGGTTTGGCTGACTGTCAGCTGAGGCTGTGGGGATGACTGGATCACATGTCCCTATGACCAAACAGTCCAGCCCAGCCTCGTTCACCTGGCGGGTCAGCAGGATTCCAAGAAGTAGAGCTCCTGTGAAGTCTACATTCAGAACTGATACAACCATCACTTCTGCCACATTCTTTTGGCCAAAGCAAGTCACAAGGCCAGCACCAAATCAAAGGGTAAAGAAACACACCCTACCTCTTGATGGGAGGAACTTCAAAGTCACATTGCGAAGAGATATGGATACAGGAAGAAAAATGATGGCAGGTATTTTGCAGACTATCTCAATACAATTGTACCGCGGGGCAGCCTCCAAGCTTTATTCTTTGGGCCAGGTTTTGGAGTCTCCTTTAATCTTTAATGAAGTCTTTCTTACATCAGCCTAAATAGTTTCTGTGGCTTACAATTAAGCATCTTGTTGAACATTCTGAGTCACACATACATTCTCTCTCTCTCTTCACACAATGACTCTTTCCTATAATGTTCAGAGCAACTCTGTCCAATAGATGTATACAAGCCTTAATATAACTTAAAAATTTTGTGTAGCCATATTTTAAAACATGAGAAGAAACAAGTGGAATTAATGTTAATACTGTATTTTATTTCACCCACTATATCCACAGTGTTATTTCAACTAATCAATCTACAAATTATATCGTAAGATACTTTACTTTTTTTTATTCTAAGTTTTTGAAATCTCTTGTGAAGCTGACACTGTCAGCCCCTCTGAATTTGAATTGACTGCATTTCACGTCCTCAGTGGCCTCATGGGGCTACCATATTTAGGACATTGTTTTTTCCCAGAGTGAGTCATTGCTGAGATCTAGATTTCTGATTCACGAGTAAAGAATGACACTACTGAAGAGGCACAGGAAAGGAAACCACCATGTACTAACCATGAATTTTATACTGGCCTCTTTTTTTTTTTTTTTTTGAGACGAAGTCTCACTCTGTCACCCAGGCTGGAGTGCAGTGACGCGATCTCGGCTCACTGCACCCTCGCCTCCCGGATTCATGCCATTCTCCTGCCTCAGTCTCCTGAGTAGCTGGGACTACAGGCGCCCACCACCATGCCTGGCTAATTTTTTTGTATTTTTAGTAGAGACGGGGTTTCACCGTGTTATCTAGGCTGATCTCAATCTCCTGACCTTGTGATCTGCCAGTCTTGGGCTCCCAAAATGCTGGGATTACAGGCATGAGCCACCAAACCCAGCTTTTTTTTTTTTTTTTTTTTTTTTTGAGACAGAGTCTTGCTCTGTTGCCAGGCTGGAAGGCTGGAGTGCAGTGGCGCGATCTCGGCTCACTGCAACCTCTGCCTCCTGAGTTCAAGCGATTCTCCTGCCTCAGCCTCCCAAGTAGCTGGGACTATAGGTGCGCACCACCACAACCGGCTAATTTTTGTATATTTAGTAGAGATGGAGTTTGACCATGTTGGCCAAGATGGTCTCGATCTCTTGACCCCATGATCCACCTGCCTCAGCCTCCCAAAGTGTTAGAATTACAGGCGTGAGCCACCGCGCCCAGCCACTGGGCACTGTTAAAAGCACTTTAATATCTTAGTTTGGGTTCTCCCCCTAGCAGGGCCTGAGACATGCATTTGGGTGAAAATAATTTATTTGAGGAATGATTCCAGGAAGCCAATTAAAGATACATTATTGAGCCAGTTATTGCTATGGAGAACTGGCTCAATTCCATGGATCCCTCAGGGAACCATATAGAATGTGTTTCAGAATCGTTCCTCTAAAGAACAGAAGACTGAGGCATTTATTTACCGACCCCCATTTCTCACTGGCTGAGGGTTGCGCCCATGGATGTTAGTGCCCCAGTGTTTCTGGACTGTCCTATATAAGGCTGAGGAATCTTATGACTTCAGAACGAGTCCTGAGACAGAGAAGCTGAGCAATAAGGCAAACATTTGGCATAAGGTTTTCCAGTATGTATGGGAATTGTCTGCTACCAGTTGGAACTGGAATCAGTGATGGGCCAGATACATGGCAAAGCCTCTGCTATACGTACATTATAGAATTGTCTTCTTTTGTTCAAGCTGCTATAACAGAATACCATAAATTGGGTGGTTTGTAACCAGCGTGAATTCATTTTTTACAGTTCTAGAAACTGGGAAGTCCAAGACCAAGGCACTAGCATGTTTGATATATGGTGAAGGCCCATTTCCTGGTTCATGGAATGGTACCTTCTTGCTGTTTTCTCACATGGTGGAAGGGAAGAACGCCGGTCTCTTCAGCCTCTTAGAAGGGCACTCACCCCACTATGAGGGCTCCAACCTTATGACCTAATACCTCCCAAAGGCCCCACCTCCTAATGCCTTCACATCGGGAATTACTTTTTAACATATACATTTTGGGGGAACCCAAACATATTTTTCAACAATACTTGCAAAGCAGACATTATAATTTCCAATTTGAAGAGGAAACTGAGTATAATAAAATTTCCAATACTATTCAAGATGATGTACTCAAGTGACAGAGTGCGTTTCTTCACAAATATGACTTATTACAAGGTCCACAAAAAACATATTTTTTGGAATTTTTTTCCTTTTAGGGGAAATGTTCAGAGTTTTTTTTTTTTGGGGGGTGTATGTATTTATTTATTATTTCAGAAATTTAGACAAATCTACAAAGTAGGTTTTGTTTGAATTGTCTTTAACCAGTTTTTTTTTTTTTTTGAAAGGGTACTACCATAAAACAGGGTCTCATAAGAATGTGATATGTTATTTTAAAAAATACACATTTGCTATTGTGCTTGATATATTTTCTGACCTTCAGAAAGAAATTTCCAATAAATTTCGTAAGCTCACTTATTTCCGTCATTCACTGCTGAATTTCTAGTGCAGAGCTCATCTTCAAGTCGATATTAGTATAGCAGATTCTCCCTAAATGAAAGGGACTGAACACATCACAGACTGGACAGCTCCCATTATCTGAAATAGCCATAAGCGGCTTTAATGCTGGAGATTTCGTTTAAAGGATTGTCCTCCTGGAAGACTGGCTGCAGTTGTTTGTGAGGCAGAACAAATTATAAAATGATTATGGCTTCAGAGATATATGTTTCTAAATGATTGCTTCACCAGTCCATAAAATGTCTGCTTTTAAAAAACAGGTGAAATATGAGAGCCTTAAGAGATTGGATCTTTGGGATAGTATTAAAAATGTCTTAATAGGGTCTGGATGCAAGGCCACCGGAGTATATAACTTACCAAGAATGCTGACAGGAAGTCATCAGCATAAAGAAAGAAAGGCAAATTTAAAGATGAGAAAGAAAAGCCTTGAGAATGAACTTAGAATATAAACCTAACCTAGAAAAACAGTTGCAAGAGTTCAGCCCAAACTGTTAACCATATTTTCCTCTGCATGTCTTTAGAATTAGGGATATTCATGGGTGTTTGCTTCTGTATTTACTTGAATTTTTAAATGCACAAACATGTATTGTGTACAATTTGTGCAATTAAAAATAATCTTAAAAGAAAATGTCAGCCAGGTGTGGTGGCTCACACCTGTAATCTCAGCATTTTGGGAGGCCAAGGTGGGCAGATCACTTGAGCTCAGGAGTTAAAGACCAGCCTGGGGCAACATGGTAAAACCCTGTCTCTACAAAAAATACAAAAATTAGCCAGGCATGGTAGTGCATACCTGTAGTCCCAGCTACTTGGGAGGCTGAGGTAGGAGGCTTGTTTGAGCCTGGGAGGCAGATGTTGCAGTGAGCCAAGATCATGCCACTGCACTCCAGCCTCGGTGACAAAGTGGGACTCTATCTCAAAAATAAATAAATAATAAATAAAAATAAAGAAAGAGCCATTAATAGACTGAGTTCCCAGTTTTATCCTGTTATTTTGCCTCCAATCTAACTTACAAGTCTAATAATACACAGTAAGTATTCACTAGACATTCACTGAAGAGGGAGTCCTCATAATTTTTGATGTCATCAACAGTTTCATTTTGTAGTCAGGAATATATTTCAGCTTTTCCATGTTTTCTAAAAATGTAAAATTTACTTATAAATATGATTTTATGCCTGCTAGACTCCTTCTATGCAATGAAGGATTTGGTGTCTTGTACTAACAGTCACTCATCGGAAGCTTTCTAGAAATCACAATTATGAAAACCTACCTGAAACAGACAATAAAATATTTGACCAAACAGAGGACACTAAGTTTTTAATATTTTGTTATCTCCCTTGATCTATTCACGTACTTAAAAATACTTGTTCTTATTATGAAAGTCATAAGAAGACACTTTTTGGGGTCTTGCTTGGCCTGTTTTATTGGAATTGCCTCTCTCCCCAGCATTTGGCTGAAGTAATGGGGTTGGGTGGCCAGTGGCTGCCGTATTTTGATAAGTTGACTTCCTACTCCTGTTTCCAGCTAACTGAACAAAACAGGGAACCTTGATCCAAGCTGAGCCAACTAGCTTGTCTCTTATGGATTCCATCTAAGAAGAACAAAGATTCACTCAGGTGATGGTGGTCTCTGGGAATATGGGCTAAGACAAGAGCAGTCATGTTGGGGGCCCATGCATTTTTTGTCAAGCATAGGGACTCAAGGGAATGCAGGTGCCCAGAAGGAAACATACACAGGAGACAACACACTCAGTGAGAGAAAAGAATTGCCATGATTTACTGCTTTCAGATTTAAATTTCTTGTGGGACCTGGCTCTACTACTTTCTCTTTAGTTATATGGAATAGTCCTGAACACTAATTGACTTAAGATTGGTTAATTTTGATTTTTGCAAAATATTTAGAGAATATGGAAGAAAATAAAAACTGCCTGTAAAACCATAGCCACCCATACATGTCTTTAGTGTGTTTTTATTCTATGGGAATGCTATAACATGCTTCTATGTAAAATTTCCTATCTTTTTAAAATAAAATGATGAACATGTTCATATTTTGTTAATTCCAATCTTGGTAAATCTCACTCTTAGTTTATTAAGGTCTGTCTCTGTGTGGCTAAATGTGCCTGGGAAAAAATAGTACCTTGCTGACTGGTTGAATTTTGAATTCATTGCCATTAATCACAAGTGGTTGCCTGGCACCATATTGCATTTTCCTAGTCTTCCACTTGCCCATCTCTCAGAGACCTCTCGTCTCCTCTCCTCTCCTCTCCTCTCCTCTCCTCTCCTTTCTTTCAACAGAGTCACACTCTGTCACCCAGGCTGGCATGCAGTGGTGTGATCTCAGCTCACTGCAACTTCTCCCTCTCAAGCTCAAGCGATTCTCGTGCCTCAGCCTCCCCAATAGTTGTGACTACAGACATGTGCCTGGCTAATTTTTGTATTTTTGGTAGAGACAGAGTCTCACCATATTGGCCAAGCTGGCCTCGAACTCTTGGTCTCAAGTGATCTGCCCACCTTGACCTCCCAAAGTGCTGGGATTACAAGCATGAGCCATTGCACCCAGCCAGAGACTATTTTCTTCGTGTTCCTCTTTCCTCAGTGCCTCCTGCCTGTTCCTTATTCTTTGCTGAGACCTTGTTTCCCATTTTACTGGGATAATAAAAGCCAGTAGAAAACATGTCCTGCATTTTGCTGCCAGCATAGCTACCCACCTGCTTGCTCTGTGCCCACATACTCTGCCTTTCACTAGCAGCAAGCTCTGTATACTCCAGCCCTCTCCACTCCTTCACCAGTTTCTATTCCCTTTCGTGTATTCTAGTCCTAGAATACATCACATCAGCAGCAGGCATCTCTCTTCTTGTAACATCATGTTTTCTCTATTGCTCGATCATTTCCATGAGCTTATAAATGCTATTCTTTTTCCTATCTTAAGAGAGAAGACAATTTTCCAGACTCTTTATTCGCCTGCAGTTACTGGATCCCTTCTCTGCTCCTGTAAAAGGCAGCTCTTCTCAATAGTTATATCTACTTCATATCTGCAATTTGCTTGTCTCTCATTTTCTAATCAGGCATTCATTCTCATGCCTCTTACAAAATAGCCCTTGTCATATTGCTATTGACTTTCACATAGCTAAAACCAATGGTGGTTGTTGGTTTTCAACTTACCTGAACTGTTGGCAGCATTTGACAGAGGTGATCTCTGTCGAGGTCCTGCTTTACTGGAGCCCTCCTTTTAAGGCTTATTTGCTTGTCCTTTTATCTATTTCTAACCTCTAACCATTGGTGTGCCCTGAACAATGTCTCAGGTCTCTTCTGTTTATTTTCTACACTCACTTTCTAGGTGATCTCACCTAGTACAATGGTTTTAAATACTATCCATATATTAAGGACTCTCAGATTAATTTCTTATGCCCAGACCTCTCTCCTGAACTTCAAATTTACATACTCAAACTCCTATTCAGAATTTCATCTTGGATGTTTAATAAGTATCACAAATTTCTAAATAGCCAGTGGCCCTAGGACTCAAATCTTAGAACTTTCCTCTTTAAAATGATATCATTGAGATGTAATTCACATGGCATACAAATCAACCATTTGAAGTGTACAATTCAAGGGCTTTTAGTGCATTTCAGAATTATTCAACCATTACCATAATCAATTTTAGAACATTCTCATTATCCCCCTTGAACCCATCTTGGACACTTCCTATAAATGTAATCATATACTATGTGGTTTTTTGTGTAAAGACTTTAGAGTGTTCTAATTTGTTTTATGCATTTTTTTTTGCAAATTTGACTGCATGAATGTTGACCTTGTGTATAACATTGCACATGTACATAAAAATATTGAAACTTCCTCAATAAATGAAGAGATGTCCTTTTTGTACATCTGCATTTGTGAAAGATAAAACTTCTTGAGATCTCAACTCTCTAGGTGATTACATATGTTGTGGTGACACACTGTGGTTTCTCATTGATCTCATCAAAAGGCATAGGTCGTCTGTCATGGTGTTTCAGATGACCACAGTTATAAAACTGGATGTGCACAATTACCAACCATAGTGATATGCGTTTATACACTTTCTTTGGACCTATGTATGAATATGGTTCATCTGCTCATAACTGTTATACCCATGTGTCTGTTGTTAGTATATCTGAGTTCTTATGCTTATAAAAATATGTTATTGTTGCCTATTTTATTGTGTAAAGTGGCAACTTCGTACAACTTTATCATGTATTTTATTGTATACTATGAAGTATTCTGTCATATTTTTATATGTTGCTCAAGTCTTTTTTACAAATATAAATAAATGTCTTTTAAAGAATTCAATTTTTTTCCAGAATTATATTTTTAGAATTTTCAATTTCTAGGATTGTGATTTCTGGTATTATGGTGTTTAGAATTACGTCTTTTGGTATTATGGCCCAACTCTAGTTTTTGTGACTGGCTTCTTGTGCTTAACATGTTTTTAAGGTTCATCCACATTGTAGTATGTATAAGTACTTCATTCCTTTTAATTACCAAATAATATTCTATTGTACAGTTATACCATACTTTATCCATTCACCAGTTGATGATAATTTGGATTGTTGCCATCTTTTGGCTACTATAAATTCTTCCTCTATAAACATTCATGCACAAGATTTTGCGTGGACACATCGGGGCCATGGTTTTAAATATCATCTCTATACTGAAGTCTCACAGACTTGCCTCTGAACTCCAGATCCACATGACCCATTCATTGCCCACCCACATGTCCATCACCTAATTCCTGACTTTCCCCTTCACCTCATGCCCCTAACCTCAAGCTTGCTTTTCCTCTTATCTTCTTCTCAATTAATGATTATTCCCTTCTTCCAGTTGCTCAGGACAAAAACCTCAGAGTGGCTCGACTCCTCTCTTTCTATCCCATCCCACATCTAATCTGTCAGCAAGTCCTGTTGGCTCTACTTTCAAAATACTGTCCCCACTCCTTGTGTGCAGTAGCTGCTTTACCACCCAGATTCAAATCACTCTCCCTTCTTTATCACATTGTTGCAACAGCCTCCTAACATGCCTTCCAGCTCCAGCTTGATTACCCTTCAGTCTATTCTCAACAGAGTATTATGGACGAACTTTAAATAATTCTAATTGCTTTCCATTTGAGACTATGGCATTGGGGATCGTGTCTTAGGGGATTATTATTGGCTCCCACATGCGCATGCAGGTTGAAAGTGCCAGGAAGCTAACATTCCCAGGATTAACCTTCCCTCTATTATCTTCATCCTCAGGGTAGCACAACACTGAAGTGTCAAAAAGGTCCCAGAGGGACTGAACCCCAGTTGCCCTCTTCATTAATGCATCTTTGAATGGATTTCTTTCCTGTTTTGCCTTCCACAACTCCCTACTGATGTTTCTGGGATAATCTCACAAATAAACTACCTATTTCTGTGTCTTTTTGGAGGAATCCAGCTAAGATCAAAATCTTTATAAAGAAATCTTTGCCTATGTTTCTGTTTCTTACAGTCGTGAAAAAGGAAATGCTAGTTCAAAGAGTGATTTTTTTTTTTTTTTTTTTTAACCGAGATTTGAGTTCTCTGTGTCAAAACCACCATCTGTATCTGGGGAATTCCACTTTATAAGTCTTGGTGGGAGGGAAGAGTTTATCTCTTTCTTAGAAGATAGAAACACCATATATTCACTCTGTTAGCCTCTCGAAACTATAGTATTAACATATGACTCAGGTTTGGCTAAGCAGATGGATCTTTCCTAGATTATGTTTGGGTGGTAGAAATGCAAAGAAGGCAAGATAGGGAAGACTCTTCTCTGTTGGTGTTAGTGGTTTTAACGACTTCCAGTTTTTGGAGAGCACATTGGTGGTGGTGACCATGGCAATTACTAGAATCCAGTGCCCATAGGGTGAGCAACACAAGCTGCAGTGTGAACGGCAGTGCTGCCCAATGGAAATGTAATATAAGGACACGGGTGGTGGCTCACGCCTATAATCCCAGCACTTCGGGAGGCCGAGGCAGGTGGATCACGTGAGGTTAGGAGTTCGAGACCAGCCTGGCCAATGTGGCGAAACCCTGTCTGTATTAAAAATACAAAAATTAGCCAGGCGTGATGACGCATCCCTGTAATCCCAGCTACTGGGGAGGCTGCGGCAGGAGAATCACTTGAAGCTGGGAAGCAGAGGTTGCAGTGAGCCAGGATCACACCACTATACTCCAGCCTGGGCGACAAGAGTGAAACTTCATCTCAATTAAAAAAAAAAAGAAAAGAAATGTAATATAAGCCATACATGCCATTGAAAACTTTCTAGTAGTCTAATTTTTTTAAAAAAAAAGTAAAAAGAAACAAGTAGAATTAATTTTAAGAATGTATTTTTCTTAACCCAAACATCCCAAATACTATCATTTTAGCATGTAATCCATTTAATAAATTATTGAGCAATTTTATAATTATTTCCTTTACACTTTAGTAATCTGGTGTGTATTTTGCACTTAGAGTACATCTGAATTTGGGTTAGCCATATTTCAAACGCTCAATAGATGATTGTGGCTGGGGACTCCCATATCAGGCAGTGTAGGCCTAGAGCTGAGAGGCAGTGGGCAACCATGTCTTCACACAAGACTAGATCTGTACTGTGCTGTGATTTATGCACTGTTACTTATTTTAGAGTCTCTAAGCCTAGTGTTTCAATTCTCTGGTTGCATTTGTTAGCAATTAAACATATTTTCATTTCTACCTAAATCAGCCCTAGTTAAGTTTCTGTTGTTTGCAACTAAGAACCATATTGTTATAGAAATTTCAATGAGAAGTTTTGTAGGCACAGACATTCAAATAAATGAGGAGATCTGGGATTGTTCATTTGGCCTTGTTAGAAATTATGATAGTTTAGATTACTGTTCAGCAAATATTCATTTTCTTTTTCCTTCTCCTGTGGGTGGAGTATATTACCCTGCTTCATGATGTTGGAGTTGACCATGTGACTTGCTTTGGCTAGTAAGATGTTGGTGGATATAATGTAGGCAAAGTGCTGAGATGTGCTTATGCAATGGTTTCTTGGCCTCTTGTACTTCTCCTGTCACCATGAGGAAAATATGCTCCTGCTAGCTGGTGGGTAAAGGAAAATGAAAGGCGTGTGGAATAATTTGAAGACCCAGTTAAACTCAAGCTAGATTAGCCAACTTCTGTCAATCTGAAATTAAAAGAACAAGCATAAGTGATTATATTAAGCCATCTAGTTATGCTATGTAGCAATATTGTTGGAATGACTGAAACAGAACTAAAGGTAGCAAAAGTTATAGCTAGTAAACGATGAGTCTCTAACAATCTATGGTATGCAGAGGAGACAAAGTATATTAAATTATGCACCCTGGAATGCAGTGCTAATGAAGCAAAGTTTTGAGGAACCAATTAGCTTCTGCTAGAGGATAGTAAAACGAGTTATATAAGACTTGTAGTATATAGTATTTATTGTTAAAATTTCCAAATATTTTAAAGAAATAGATTTATAGTTGTACAATTTGCAGTTGTACCATTTCCTGCTTAAGGCATTGACTGAAAATCAGTGACTTTTTAAAAAAATTTTGCTAAAGAAACATCACATTTCTTTCAGTCACTGGGTTGAGAGTGCCAAAATATACACACACAAAAACTCAGTCTTTGGTTTGCCAAAATTCAATGTCAGTTGAATTTACAGCCTCACCATGTGTCTGATATAAAGTTTGAACATTGATGTTATCCTCAGCAAACTAACAGAGGAACAGAAAACCAAATGCCACACGTTCTCCCTTGTAAGTGGGAGCTGAACAATGAGAACACATGGACAAAGGGAGGGGAACAATAAACACTGGGGCCTGTTGGGCGGGGGAATGAGGGGAGCAGGGACAGCATCAGCATAAAAAGCTAACGCATGTGTGTATAGCACATCACCATGGCAGACGTTAACCTATGTAACAAACCTACACATCCTGCACATGTATCCTGGAACTCAAAATCAAATTAAATTTAAAAAAAATCTGTTACGTTTCATGTTTAAAAAAACGAGTTACAAGTTATATACAATAAAATATGTCCTTTTGAATGTGTAGTCCTTTGAGTTTTGACAAACACTTGTAGTTATATAACGATCACTACTACCATGATCAAGATATAGAATATTTCTATCACCTCTCAAAAAAAAAAGTTTGGGCATTGATCAAGAAGAAATAGAATGCTGAGAATGGAAGTCTTATATGGGAGGAACTTCATCTCCTCGATGAGTTTTGTTGGCAACTAAAGCAGCCTTTCTCTTTCTGATGATGCTCCTTCCCCTTTGCTTGAAGACTCTTAACAAGTCCTTAAACAGGCCCATCTAAGAGATTTACCTGGCCAGAGACAGCTAATTTGTTTTTTGTCCCATCTAGACCCTCTTCTTTTTCTCTAAGGCCTTAAATGTTGTCAAATCCCAACATGTTCTGGGAGCCAATTTAAAGGCAAATTTGCAAGATGACAGAATACCCACAAAAAATTGCAAAACTTTGTTAATTTATATCAGACTTGTGGGTTTGTGTGGACGTGTGTGTATTTTGAATGAGTGGGCCAAAGAGGGAACTGATGATTTTAGATCAGGCTGATTTTAGCATCATGGGGACAACTCACTGAGATTCTGGATTCAATGTGCCTCTTCGAGCTGAGAGTAATTCTAATTGTTTGTTTGCTTGGTTGACTTGTCTTAGAAACAAAGCCTTATTTTGTGTTTGAATCAGAAACAACCAGTGGCATTATTGTTCTAAAAAACAGCAGATGTTGGAAAAGACGAGCAAATTGAACCAATTTCTCCTCACTCAGAAGTTTTTTGTAGTAGATATAGATTGGAAAGATGTAGAAAAGTGGAGAAGAAAATAAATTGGGAATGTTCAACAGTGTAAGTGAATAAGATCAGGCATATAATTCATGAAGCAATATTGTTTGTTTTTCACACAATGGAATATTCTTAAATAAAATTTAAAATCTGGTAGGATGTTGAAGAGAAAATTTCATTCATTCATTCAAATATTCATTAAATGTCTAATATGTTCACATACAGTATTTTGGGTACTGGAGATACGGCAATACACTAGGGAAATGAAAATGTTCTCATGTAACATATTCTAGTGGAGAAAGAGAAGGAACAAATACATTAAAATATACAGTATTTTAGGAGGTTATCTATGTAATATGAACCCCAAAGTATCTGAGACAGGTCTCAATTTAGCCCAAGTTAAGGACACACTTGTGACACAGCCTCAGGAGATCCTGATGGCATGTACTCAAGGTTATTGGGGGTACAGCTTGCTTTTATACATTTTAGGGAGAAATAATACATCAATCAATACATATATGATTTACATTGGTTCGACCTGGAAAGGTGGGAAAACTCAGAGCCATGGCTTCCAGGTCATAGGTAGATTTAAAAATTTTCTGATTGGCAATTGGTTGAAAGAGTTATTATCAATAAAAAGGAATGTCTGGGTTATGATAAGGGATTGTGGAGACCAAGGTTTTATCATGCAGCTTGACGTCTCCAGGTAGCAGGCTTCAGACAGAAACGATTGTACATATTTCTTACCAGACTTAAGGTCTGTGTGGATGTGAATTCTGGTTGACTCTTCCTGAATTCCAAAAGGGAGGAAGAACTAATGAGGCATGTTTGACCTCTGCTTCTCATCATGGCCTGAACTAGTTTTTCAGGCTAATTTTGGAATGCCCTTGGCCAAGAGGAGGGGTCTATTCAGATGGTTGGGGGTGGGTCTTAGAATTTTATTTTTGTTTACAGTAAGAAGAAAATAAATCTGCTTAAATCACGATTGCCAGGGTGTAGAAGGATACAATTTAAAAAATGGTTGTCAGGGATGATGTCAATCAGAATGTCACATTTGAGTAATAGCCTAAAAGGAGGCATTAAAGTAGCCTTGTGCATCTCCAAGGGAAGACTCTTGTAGGCAGAAAGGACCAGGGAAAAGATTTGGACCTTGACTGGCCACATGGAGTGGAGTGAACCAGAGTGATACTAGTAGGAGTTTAAGTCAGAGGTATAGAATAGAGCCCGATTGGATTATTTCCCACAAAGATGAAAGATAGAGATTTTAAGCAGTGGAAAATTAGAAACCAACATTAAGTTAGACACAGCCAGAAGTCCTTCATCAGCAAGTGGAAGTGGATTCCACTAATATCCAGCATTAGGTCCAAGCCAATTGTGAAGGCAGAAATAAGTTGCATAAATAACTTTATGAACACTCACCTTGCCTCCTCCTGCTGCCGTTGTACTCTTGTGGGGAAATTTCTTCGTATCAGTTGGTTGAAGAGGAAAACATTTGATTCTTTTAAAAGGATGGCTCTGCATATTTGTGTACCAACCAGAAATAGATTGTTGGGGCATTACTTTCACACTCAGGAGTGGTCCTGAAGGACAGTCAAAAATGGAAATTCTCCCAGTGAAAAGAAATGTAAACAATTTATCTTATTGTTCACTTTGTCTGTTAGTAGAAAGCCTGAGGTAGGTATCTATACTGATGAATAGGCAGTAGTTAATGGTATGATCAGATTGTCAGGGACCTAAAAGAAGCAGAATTGTAAGATTGATCACGAAGTGTTTGAGGAAGACACTTATGTATGGACCCCTCTTAATGGGGTTTCTAAGTGTGACTAAATATAGCCTATGCAACTGACCAACAAAAGGCTACAGTGAATGAAGGTTTTAATTATCGGGTGGACAAGATGACTCACTATTTATGTCAGTCTGCTTTTTTCCCATTTCCTTAGTACTTGATTAAAGTGGATATGGTGACAGACATTAACACATCGACTTTTTCTAAAAAATCTGACCTTGTGTACTTCCCAGAAACAGCAATCAACCCTGAGCTTATAATACAGTACCATGCCCTAGGGAGGCCAGCTAGACTACTTCTATGAAGGAGGAGGCTATGACACCTTAGATTTTAATTTGCCTTTCTTCCTAATTTTGCTTCTTTCAGTACCACTATACATGGAATGACTATTTTGTACACAATTATGACATTCCACCCAGCCTTTCTCTGATCAATGAAGTCTATTTTACAGTGAAAAAAAAAAAGTGAGGTGAAGGGTGATTGACAAGTCTAAGATACCCAAGGTTCAGAAACAACTATGGCTGATTGGAGCCTCACATGTAGGAGAGCTTAGATACAACACCTTGTGAGTAGAGGACTGTCTCGTAATATCCTTTTAGCCAAGGATCAATATGCAGTATTATATCTCTCACAGACCGAATACATGCATTTGGAGACAATAGGCTGGAAGTGAGAGCAGAGTTTCTCCCTAAATAGGAGAAAGTGAAATCACTTAATAATCTATTTGCACATGTTTTACCTCCCATCCTCACTCTTTCAGACTTTGAAGATTTTAGTATTGAAGAGTAGAATGTTTCCATCTGGAATATTTGGCAAATGATTCCTTTAAATTCGAAGCTTAGACTATAGCTTACCCATTCGGGATTCTTCATGCCACTGAGTAAATGAGCAAAAGGAAGTTATGTTGTTAACTAATCCTGTCAAGGGCTTTACTACACAGTGGGTACAGAGAAAGGCATAATAGAGCTAAAATAATATTCTGAATTTCCTCCTAGTACAGCCATGCTCAATAGTACAATTTAACAAAATTAATCTATGGCTCAGGTGTTACACATTAGGACTAAGATTTTGAGTCACCTATTGGTTGAAGGCCACGACTATCTGGAGTGCTGGTTAAAGACAAAGGCACCTGGAATAAGTAATGGAGAAGGGCAGTCATAAGTATCTTATTTTCTCAACTGAAAGCTTTGGAGCTTATCAAAGCATCCAAGCCTCCCTTTCTTTCTGTGTGTGTGTGTCTGTGTGTATGTGTGTGTCTGTGTGTGTGTGTGTGTGTCTGTGTGTGTGTATCTGTGTGTGTTTGCGTGTGTGTGTCTGTGTATGTGTCTGTGTCTGTGTGTGTGTGTGTGTCTGTGTGTGTGTTTCTGTGTGTGTGTTTTAGATTTTTTAGAAGTCTTAGGTCACTGCAACCTCCACCTCCTAGGCTTAAGCGATCCTCTACCTCAGCCTCCTGAGTTCCTGGGACTGCGGGCATATGCCCGCATGCCTGACTAATTCTTGTTTTCTTTTTTTAATAGAGACTAGGTTTTGCCATATTGTCTAGTCTGGTCTCCAACTCCTGGGCTCAAGGGATCCTCCCACCTTAGCCTCCCAAAATGTTGGGATTACAGGGGTGAGCCAGTGTGCCTAGCCACTTCATGAGTCTTTAACTTTTATTCCCCCGCTCTATCACTCCATAGCAAGCTCTGCTCATCTTCTGAACTTACAACTAGAAGTAGCAAATGCGCTAAGAGGAAAAGTCACCCTGGCTGTCAGGTTCACCTCTCCGCAATTCCCTCCTTTCTTGGATTTTGGCCCATTAAGAGCTCTCAATCTTGGTAACTTTACGACACATTCAAACATTTTTTTTTTAATCCTATTTTTTTTTTTTTTTTTTAGTTTTCTCAGTAAGATGGTTAGTCTAAAACAATCTAGTCTGCATTTAGCAAACTCATAAAACCATATTTCTTTTCTTCATAGCACTTGTCTCAGTTTGCAATTATAAACTCATTTCTGTGATTATTTGCTAAATATCTGTCTGCTTCACAACACATAATTAGAGACTGTACCTGTTTTTGCTCACTGGATTATCTATGGCCTAGCACAGTGCTAGGCACATAGTAGATACTTAATATTTGCTGAGCCAATTAATGAATGAACCTTGGGCAAGTTGCTAGTTATTAACAACAGCAAGCACCTGTTAAGTGCAAAACACTAGGGTCAAGGTATGGCACTTAGAGTCTAAAATTTTTGGTCTTATATCCTACCATTTATCCCTAACAACGAAACAGGACCAGATGTTTTGCCCTCTGGATCAAGGCTTTTTCAGATATAGATTTTAAATGGCTCAGAAAGTAATGAATATTTGAAGAAAGAATTGTACATAGATTTAACTGGGAGGGAGGAGCCGAAGGAATTTAACACAGAAAGTTAGTGGCACAGACCCTAAAAAATTCATACTCACTCAGAGAATGGGCACTGATGATGTCAAAAGGTTAGCCTTGGCCAGATGCAGTGGTTCACACCTGTAATCCCAGCACTTTGAGAAGCCAAGGTGGGCGGATCGCTTGAGTTTAGGAGTTCAAGACCAGCCTGGGTAACATGGCAAAACCTCTTCTCTACTAAAAATACAAAAAATTAGCCAGATGTAGTGGCACACACCTGAAGTCTCAGCTACCTGAGTGGCTGAGGTGGAATTGCTTGAGCCTGGGGAAGTCAAGGCTGCACAAGTGCGCCATGATTGTACCACTGCACTCCAGCCTCGGGTGGTGGAAGTGAGACCCTGTGTCCAAAAAAAAAAAAAAAAAAAAAAGTTAGTCTTAAGTGCCTGGGAAAAAGGCTACATGGTGTCAGTGTCTAAGTGTCAACTGAGTAGAGTTTAAACTGAGTCAATACAGTGGGAAAATGGCCTATGATAGCTGTAAAGAGGGGCTAAGGTGGCTGGGCGCGGTGGCTCACGCCTGTAATCCTAGCACTTTGGGAGGCCGAGGCGGGCAGATTGCCTGAGCTCAGGGGTTCAAGACCAGCCTGGGCAATATGGTGAAACCCCGTCTCTACTAAAATACAAAAAAAAAAAAAAAAAAAAAAAATTAGCTGGTCGTGGCAGTGGGCACCTGAAGTCCCAGCTACTCCGGAGGCTGAGGCAGAAGAATTGCTTGAACCCGGAGGGAGGTGGAGGTTGCATGAGCTGAGATTGTGCCACTGCACTCCAGCCCGGGCAACAGAGTGAGACTCCGTCTCTAAAAAAATAATAAAATAAAATAATTAAAAAAAGAGGGGATAAGGTAAACAAGTCAATAGTTAGAAACACAAAATATGAAAACTGTTAAATCAGAGACCTGAAATCTTGTGTATTCTTGGAATTTGTGCATGTGTATATTGTTGTTTTTATAATTTTATTTCATACTTTATAGAGAGACTAACTTAATAATTTATGTTTTCTGTCTTCATAAATATTCATATCTGCATATAAATATAGATACCTGTAATTTAGAGTATATATATAGGATGTTTTATTAATGCTTTCTTGGTTGTAAATCCTTGAAAGAATGCTAATTACTCTGTCTTTATTTCTTAATTAGGCACTATGCAGCCTCCATAATAGCTACTAGCTGTGAACCAGAGTACTATAAAAGTTACTCAAGTAATTGCCTTACAAACTAAAACTCTACTTAAAGTGACAAGTCATATGAGTTAAATAAAAATTGTAAAAACAAAGTAGCCCCTATCATATTAAAAGTCCTTCAGCATTTCAGTTCCTGGATGATGGTGAAAAGAGCTATACATTTAGAAATAGAAGAATATCCATCTTAGATGATCCCAAAGAAGCATCTTTTCATGCTTTTTTTTTTTCCTTAAGATACTGGATCTCACTGTGTTAGCCAGGCTGGAGTGTAGTAGTGTGATCATAGCTCACTGCAGTCTCTGAACTCCTGGGCTAGAGTGATCTTCCTGCCTCAGCTTCCCGAGTAGCTGGGACTACAGGCACGTGACACTATGCCTGACTAATTTTTCAAATTTCTTGTAGAGATAGAGTCTTATTTTGTTGCCCAGGCTGGTCTCAAACTCCTGCCCTGAAGTGATCCTCCTGCCTCAGCCTCCCAAAGTGTTAGGATTAAAATTGTGAGCCACCAAGCCCTGCCCATGATGCATTTTAACTTGCAATTGCATCATTTAAGAAGGAACTTTTATTCAGAGCTAGTAGCTACAGCTAGAAGTACATTCAGTTGCTGGTAACAAGATCCAGACAGACCTAACAAAGTAGGGATCATATTCTCTCATGTAAAGAAAAACTAAAATAATGCTGTCCTGGGCTGGTATGAAAGCTCAATGGTTAATAGAGAACCAGACTCCCACCTTTCTTTAGAGCATGGCTTTGCATCTTCAAGCACACATATGATGTCTCCTAGAACCTCAGACATTGTGAACATGTTTTAGGAAGAAAGGGGAAAAGTAAATGATAACATTTAGCCTCCTTCAAAGCAGTTCCCAAAAAGCCATCCGTGAGTGCTTTTACCTCATTGGTTTTCAGTCCTGGCAAGGGAGGGTGGGAAATATAGTCATTGAGCTGGGCACATTATCACTGGAAAAAAATTTGAATTCTCTTAAGAAGAAGGGGCAAAACAGATTGAATTATGTCACAGAGATTCAAAATGTTCTAAAGATTTTCAGGGCAAGAAGCTATTTTTAGATACCTAATATATGCCAGGCTGTCTACTACATCCCAGGGCACAAAGACAAACGTGACATTGGGCCTGCTCTCAAGGAGCTGACGGTTTAGTGGGAGTGGCAGACTATAAACAACATATCTCAATTTATGTCTTGATAATGATATTCCAAGACTTTTCCTTAGTTCAGCTAAAGAGGGGGTCCTTGCCCCCCAGCCACAAAAATTTAGGCTTGCAGATGATTTGAAGGGTGAGAATAATGGGATTTATAGGGCAAAAAGGAAAAAAGGGGGAACAGGGGCTCTCTGCAAGGCCAGAGTTCCTGCTAGTGTGTTTGCCACCTCGCAGCTTGAATTCCAGGTAACACCCAGGAAGAGGAGGGGCCGGACTCCTCCCTGCTGCAAACATCATGAACTTCTGTGGCTCCATCCCAGTGTGCACTCCGCATAGTGTGCAGGTTGGTCAGAGCCCCTGCCAGGGAGGCCTTCCCACCTGGCTGTCTCAAGGAGAGGTTTGATGGGGTGTTGTGGGAGAGCAGAGATAAATTCAATCAAACCTGGAAGTCTTGGCTTCTGAGAAGTAATATTCTCAGAATCTAATCTTGAAGGATGAGTAAGAGCCAGATGACATTCCAGGCTTAGAAAACATCACAAAGAGAGCTAGGAAAAGGAAACATCATTGTTTACCAGGAATTGCTAGCAGCTAGGGATTATTAGAAGGTAAAATAGAGGGTTGTTGCAGATGACATGATTTTATATTTTAAAAAACCCATTGTCTCAGCCCAAAAACTTCTTGAACTAATAAGCAACTTCAGCAAAATCTCAGGATATAAAATCAATGTGTAAAAGTCACAAGCATTCCTTTACACCAACAATAGGCAAGCAGAGAGCCAAATCATGAATGAACTCCCATTCATAATCTCTACAAAGAAAATCAAATATCTAAGGAATACAAGTAAAAAGGGTTGAGAAGGACCTCTTCAAGAAGAACTACATACAACTGCTCAAGGAAATAAGAGAGGATACAAACAAGTGGGAAAACATTCCATCCTTATGGATAGGAAGAATCAATATTGTGAAAATGGTCATGCTACCCAAAGTAATTTATAGATTCAATGCCATTCCTGTCAAACTATCATTGACATTCTTCACAGAGTTAGAAAAAACAATTTAAAACTTCATGTGGAATCAGAGAAGACCCCATATAGCCAAGACAGTCCTAAGCAAAAAGAACAAAGCTAGAGGAATCATGCTACCTGACTTCAAACTATACTACAGGGCTACAGTAACCAAAACAGCATGGTACTGGTACCAAGACAGACATATAGACCAATGGAACAGAACAGAGACCTCAGAAATAACACTGCACATCTACAACCATCTGATCTTTGACAAACCTGACCAAAACAAGTAATGGGGAAAGAATCTCCTATTCAGTAAATGGTGCTGGGAAAACTGGCTAGCCATATGCAGAAAACTGAATCTGGACCCCTTCTTTACACATTATACAGAAATTAACTCAAGATAGATTAAAGACTTAAAATATAAAACCATAAAACCCTAAAGGAAAACCTAGGCAGTACCATTCAGGACATAGGCATGGGCAAAGACTTCATGACAAAAATGCCAAAAGCAATTGCAGCAAAAGCCAAAATTGACAAATGAACCTAATTAAACTAAAGAGCTTCTGTACAGCAAAAGAAATTATCATCAGAGTGAACAGGCAACCTACAGAGTGGGAGAAAATTTTTGCAATCTATCCATCTGACAAAGGGCTAATAGCCAGAATTTATAAGGAACTTAAACAAATATTTACAAGAAAAAAACAACCTCATCAAAAAGTGGGTAAAGGATATGAACAAACGCTTCTCAAAGCAAGACATTTACGTGGCCGACAAACATATGAAAAAAGCTCAATATCATGATCATCAGAGAAATGCAAATCAAAACTACAATGGAATACTATCTCATGCCAGTCAGAATGACGATTATTAAAGAGACAGGAAACAATAGATGCTGGTGAGGCTGTGGAGAAATAGGAATGCTTTTACACTGTTGGTGGGAATGTAAATTAGTTCGACCATTGTGAAGGACAGTATGGCGATTCCTCAAGGATTTAGAACCAGAAATAACATTTGACCCAGCAATCCCATTACTCGGTATATACCCAAAGGAGTATAAATCATTCTACTATAAAGACACATGCACACGTATGTTTATTGCAGCACTATTTACAGTAGCAAAGACATAGAACCAACCCAAATGCCCATCAATGATAGATTGGATAAAGAAAATGTGGTACATATACACCATGGAATACTATGCAGCCATAAAAAGAAATGAGATCATGTCCTTTGCTGGGACATGGATGAAGCTGGAAGCCATTATCCTCAGCAAACTAACACAAGAGCAGAAAACCAAACACTGCATGTTCTCACTCACAAGTGGGAGTTGAACATTGAGAACACATGGACACAGAGAGGGGAACAACATGCACCAGGGCCTGTTGGGGGTTGCGGGGTGAGGGAAGGGAATTTAGAGGAAGGGTCAATAGGTGCAGCAAACCACCATGGCACATGTATACCTATGTAACAAACCTGCACATTCTGCACATGTATCCTTTAAAAAAAAAAGAAATAAGAAAAAAGAAGGTAAAATAGAGGGTAAAGGTGAAGAAGTAAATAGGTTACAAAAGGCCCGGTGTGTCAGTTGAGTAACCAGGCTATGGAAAGCCTTGGAAGAGGTTTCAACCTGGTAATTCCATCATCAAACAGAATTTTAGATATCTCATTCTGGAGGTTCTGTGGAGGAAGCATCAAAGGAGGGAAAAATTGAGAGACAGAGAGTCATTAGAAGACTATTTTAGTAATCAAGGTAAGAAAGAATGGAATCCTAACTAGGCAGTAGTAGTAGGGATGGGGAGGAAAAAAAGGGTTACAGAACCATGTAGGAGGGATAGTTTGTGAATGAAAAGATGTGGGTAGAAGGGGAGAAAGGAATTTAGAATGACTACAAGATTTCTGGTTTAGGAAACTAGGTGGATTATGGCACCATTAATTGTCATTGTAAATGCAAGAGTGGGAGGAGCAGGTGGGATGGGGATGGAGGAGTGGGAGAAATATAAGCTCAGTTGGAACATGTTGAGTTTGAAGTGTCTCTGTAGAAATACTTAGTAGGCAATTAGATATAAAACTCTAAATCTTGTGATTAAGGTGTGTATTAATCAGAGTTTGCCAGAGAAGCAGAACCAATAGGAGACATATATATATGAGGAGGTTTTTAATGGGAATTGGTTTAAGTGATTATGAAGGCCGAGGAGTTCTACCATCTGCCTTTCGCAAACTGGGGGACCAGAAAAGCCGGTGGTGTAATTCAGATGGAGTCCAAAGGCCTTAGAGCTAGGGGAGCCTATGATAGAAGTCTTGGTCTGAGTCCGAAGACCTGAGAACAGTTGGGTTGGGGGCAATGGTGTAAGGTCGGTCTGAGTCCCAAGGCCTGAGAACCAGGAGCACTGATGTCCAAGGGCAGGAAAAGATGGATATCCCAGCTCAGACAGAAAGAGCAAGTTCGCCCTTCACCACTTTTTTGTTCTATTCTGGCTCCCAACAGATTGGATAATACATTTTCACATTGGTGAGGGTGGATCTTCTTTACTTAGTTTACTGATTTAAATGTTAATCTCTTCCAGAAACACCCCCACAGACACACCCAGAAATAATGTTCACCAGCTATCTAGGCATCCCTCGGCCCAGTCAAGTTGACATATAAAATTAACCATCACAAGTCCACCCCTTTTCAACCTGGCACCAATATCTATCTCCTTAAACCATACTTAACTTCCAGATAAAGACAATAACAGGGTAATAAGCACCTGATACGATACAAATATTTTGTGTATAACTCTCATCTCTTCCCCAGATGAGAAATCATCTTTGAGTGATGTTTCCTCATCTTCTCATATTCTATAACTTAAATATTATGATGTAAAATTAATATTAAAACACTAATACTGTTAACATATATGTTACATAATAAAGGAATAAGAGAGGAAATAAGACAGCAATATTTACTTAAGGTACCTATGTCTACATACAAATGTATTTCTAACAAAATAAGGGGGGGACATGTTCATAACATGTTTCTGTAACTGGTCATGTGGTCATAGCAGGTATTTATAATGACCATATTTACTATTTATTCTTTTTTCTCTTTGCTTTCATTGAGCATCTTGACTGCTGCTTCTGCTTAGTAGTCCAGATCAATCACTCCAGCTAGTACTACGACTCTGGACTGTGTTATAGACTCAGAGGCATGAGAAACTCAGAGTGGCCAGATGACAGTCTTAACTTCCAGTTCAATGGGATCATTGTTATGCTTCTTGGTGGAAGCTGGAACTAAGATTTTTAGGCCAGCAGAGCATAAGCTTGTGGGAACAGGAAGAAAACATTTTGGGTAATACTGAGTAGTGCCACTCCCATTTCCACCCCTTGATTCCTGTAAATCTCGACTCTCAGAGAAGCAGAACCGTATGTTGTATGTGCTCAATTTTATGGCTTAGCAGGTCCGATAACACCTAGTTGATGATGGAAGTCTCAGGTTGTGTGGTAACTTGATAGCCCACAGTCAAGTACTCAGTTTCTCCTAACTCCCAGTAGCAGTCCAAGAGCTGTCTCTCAAAAGGAGAGTAGTTATCTGCAGATGATGGCAGAACTGGGCTCCAAAATCCTAAAGGCCCGTGCTGCAGTTCATCTATGGCAGCTTGCAAATGTCTCCAAATGGCATTCCTATCTTGTCACGGAAACTGCAAGCACCACTGCATCTGCTAGATCCTGTGGTCCAAGCGGCATAGGAGCCTGGACCTGTTGTAGAGCTTTCTTTTACTCCAGAGCCCACCCACAACTAGCAGCGTTTTGGGTCACCTGATGGATGAACTGGAGTAACACATCCAAGTGAAGAGATGTTGCCTCTAAAATCCCAATAGGCTCTTTAGTTATTGTACCTCTTTCTTGATTGGGAGGGGTCAAATGCAACAACTTATCCTCGACCTTAAAAGGGATATCTTGATAGGCCCCGTACCACTGGATCCTTAGAAATTTCACTAAGATAGAAAGCCTCTGAATTTTAGTTGGCTTTATTTTTTATCCTCTAACATACACTCTGTTAACAATATGTCTAGAATAGTTGTAACTTTTTGCTCACTAGATCCAATAAGCATAATGTCATCGATATAATGAACCAGTGTGATATCTTGTTGAACGGAAAGGCAGTCAAGATGCCTGTTAACTAAATTATGACATAGGGCTGAGGAGTTGATATAATTTTGAGGACAGAGAAGGTATATTGCTGGCCTTGCAAGCTGAAGGAAAACGACTTCTGGTGGGCCTTATAGACATAGAGAAAAAGACATGTGCCAGATCAATAGATGAATACCGGCTATCAGAGGATGTGTTAATTTGCTCAGTGAAGGAAACCAAATCTTGTACAGCAGCTACAATTGGAGTCATTACATGGCTAAGCTTATGATAATCATACTGTCATTCTCCAGGATCAGTCTGTGTTTTTGCACAGGCCAAATAAGAGTTTTGAATGGGGATGTGGTGAGGATCACCACCTCTGCATCTTTCAAGCCTTTGATGGTGGCACTAATCTCTGCAATCCCTCCAGGAATGCAGTATTGCTTTTGATTTTACTATTGTCCTAGGTAGAAGCAGTTCTAATGGCTTCCATTTGGCCTTTCCTACCATTATAGCCATTATTTTACAGATCAGGGAACTAATGTGGCAGTTCTGCCAGCTGCTAAGTATATCTATTTCAATTACGCATTTGGAAGTGGGAAAATAACCACAGGTTGGGCTCGGGAACCCACTGGACCCACTGAGAGACAGACCAGAGCTAAAACCCCATTGATCACCTGAACTTTATAAGCCAATACTCTGATAAAGGGCCGCAGTGACACTTTGGGTCTCCTGTAATTACTGTCATTTGAGAGCCAGTGTCTAGTAGTCTCTTAAATGTCTGATTCTTTTCTTTCTTCCCAGTGCACAGTTACACTGATAAAAGGCCCTATGTCTCTTTAGGGAAGGTTAGGAGAAAGATTAACAGCATAAGTTTCAGGTAATGTACCGTGTTTTTTTCTTGAGGAGAGGTTGCCTCTGCTTCATTCAAGGAGTTCTGGGTCTGTAAACTGGCCCAAGTCTAGAAATTGATTGAAGGGCTATGTCTCTCTGTTTTTGAAATACACTTTTGTTCACTTGACCTAGAACTTTTCTGCTTATTTACATCAAGTAAGAATTTGTAGGCTTTCTATTTCATTTGTAGGAACACTGTGATTAGCCAATGTCATTGCTCTGCAAGGGTCAGAATATTCTGACTGCTGCTTTGACTCTACTGACCATTAGGGTACATCCATCTTGCCTTTGGTGGTTGAGTGCCAGACTTGGCCCTGGCCACCCAAGATCTAATTACTCCCATTACGTTAGGTGTTGTCAAGGATGCTGGGGCTTCCTTCACAAATTTATTTCTCAAAGTATTGGTGAAGGGTGTGTTTTCTGGACCCTCCTAGTGTGGGTAAGTAGGTCTATTCTAATATACTCTAATATTTTGCTCTCCCTAAGCCTTTGAATACCTTCCTCTCCATTAAACCAAGGGAGGTCAAGGATTTCCAATTCACTTATGGGGGCGGTGGGCCATGGGCCATCTTTTGGCTCATGTTTCAGTCAACCAGACCAACAAACTGTTAAGCCCTTCTTTTTAAATTAAATTAAAATTTTTGATTGTGAATGGTGTAAATCAAAACTCTAAATTCATCACTCCCACCCATATAAATAGCCAGGTCTTTGTGGAACTCTTTACTGAGTAATCCTTCTTTCCCTCACTATAGTCAGCATTGCAGTATTTGTCATACATCATATTCTACTTAGAGTCTGTTTGGGGGCTCTTTACTCCTCCATTAGGCTAATTGCCTGCCCTGCACTACTACAATTGCTATAGTAATTTTAATTACTGTTATAATGGCTACAATTTAAAAATATCTATTTAAAAATTATAACCATTATAACAGCTGTATAATTATAATATAGCAATTATAATTAAAATTATAGCAGTTATAGGACAAATCTGCTATCCCATTTTTCTTCCTTAAAATTGCCTTAGCTATCTTGGATTTTCCTCTTCTTTAGTATGTATACTCTTTTAAACTCTGGGGAAAAAACCTGTCGAAACTGGGATTAATTGAATTAAAATTATAATCTGGGTGAGAATTAATCTTTATGGAGTTTTCCTAACATGAAGATGGTATGTCCATTTATTTAGGTTTTCTTTAATGTTTTTATTTTACATAAGTTTCATAATTTTCTACATAAAAGTTCACACAGATCTTTTATTATGTTTGTTTTTAGGTACAATTTTTTATCTGTTTCTTATATATATATCTTTTTAAAAGTAAATCTTCACTTATGGCTCCTATCTGGAAATAAAATTGATTTTTGTATATTGATCTAATATCTAAAAAATTAAATTTTTTTTTTATTATACTTTAAGTTCTACGGTACATGTACACAACATGCAGGTTTGTTACATATGTATACATGTGCCATGTTGGTGTGCTGCACCCATTAACTGGTCATTTACATTAGGTATATCTCCTACTGCTATCCCTCCCCCATCCCCCCACCCCACGACAGGCCCCCTGGTATGTGATGTTCCCCTTCCTGTGTCCAGATGTTCTCATTGTCACTTCCCACCTATGAGTGAGAACATGTGGTGTTTGGTTTTTCATCCTTGCAATAGTTTGCTGAGAATGATGGTTTCCAGCTTCATTCATGTCCCTACAAAGGACATGAACTAATCTTTTTTATGGCTGCATAGTATTCCATGGTGTATATGTGCCACATTTTCTTTCTTTTTTTTTTTTT
>NW_012102865.1:2914324-2915380 GCF_000951045.1 Mandrillus leucophaeus
TGAGAAACTCAGAGTGGCCAGATGACAGTCTTAACTTCCAGTTCAATGGGATCATTGTTATGCTTCTTGGTGGAAGCTGGAACTAAGATTTTTAGGCCAGCAGAGCATAAGCTTGTGGGAACAGGAAGAAAACATTTTGGGTAATACTGAGTAGTGCCACTCCCATTTCCACCCCTTGATTCCTGTAAATCTCGACTCTCAGAGAAGCAGAACCGTATGTTGTATGTGCTCAATTTTATGGCTTAGCAGGTCCGATAACACCTAGTTGATGATGGAAGTCTCAGGTTGTGTGGTAACTTGATAGCCCACAGTCAAGTACTCAGTTTCTCCTAACTCCCAGTAGCAGTCCAAGAGCTGTCTCTCAAAAGGAGAGTAGTTATCTGCAGATGATGGCAGAACTGGGCTCCAAAATCCTAAAGGCCCGTGCTGCAGTTCATCTATGGCAGCTTGCAAATGTCTCCAAATGGCATTCCTATCTTGTCACGGAAACTGCAAGCACCACTGCATCTGCTAGATCCTGTGGTCCAAGCGGCATAGGAGCCTGGACCTGTTGTAGAGCTTTCTTTTACTCCAGAGCCCACCCACAACTAGCAGCGTTTTGGGTCACCTGATGGATGAACTGGAGTAACACATCCAAGTGAAGAGATGTTGCCTGTAAAATCCCAATAGGCTCTTTAGTTATTGTACCTCTTTCTTGATTGGGAGGGGTCAAATGCAACAACTTATCCTCGACCTTAAAAGGGATATCTTGATAGGCCCCGTACCACTGGATCCTTAGAAATTTCACTAAGATAGAAAGCCTCTGAATTTTAGTTGGCTTTATTTTTTATCCTCTAACATACACTCTGTTAACAATATGTCTAGAATAGTTGTAACTTTTTGCTCACTAGATCCAATAAGCATAATGTCATCGATATAATGAACCAGTGTGATATCTGTCTCTTATACACATCTAGATGTGCGACTCTGGACTGTGTTATAGACTCAGAGGCTTGAGAAACTCAGAGTGGCCAGATGACAGTCTTAACTTCCAGTTCAATGGGATCATTGTTATGC
>NW_012102865.1:2916945-2927330 GCF_000951045.1 Mandrillus leucophaeus
GGGTGCATATATATTTAGGATAGTTAGCTCTTCTTGTCGAATTGATCCCTTTACCATTATGTAATGACCTTCTTTGTCTCTTTTGATCTTTGTTGGTTTAAAGTCTCTTTTATCAGAGACTAGGATTGTAACCCCTGCCTTTTTTGTTTTCCATTTGCTTGGTAGATCTTCCTCCATCCCTTTATTTTGAGCCTGAGTGTGTATCTGTACGTGAGATGGGTCTCCTGAATACAGCACACTGATGGGTCTTGACTCTTTATCCAATTTGGCAGCCTGTGTCTTTTAATTGGAGCATTTAGCCCATTTACATTTAAGGTTAATATTGTTTTGTGTGAATTTGATCCTGTCATTATGATGTTAGCTGGTTATTTTGCTCGTTAGTTGATGCAGTTTCTTCCTAGCATCGATGGTCTTTACAATTTGGCATGTTTTTGCAGTGGCTGGTACCAGTCCTTCCTTTCCATGTTTAGTGCTTCCTTCAGGAGCTTTTGTAGCTCAGGCCTGGTGGTGACAAAATCTCTAAACATTTGCTTGTCTGTAAAGGATTTTATTTCTCCTTCACTTTTGAAACTTAGTTTAGCTAGATGTGAAATTCTGGGTTGAAAATTCTTTTCTTTAAGAATGTTGAATATTGGCCCCCACTCTCTTCTGGCTTGTCAAGTTTCTGCCAAGAGATTCGCTGTTTGTCTGATGGGCTTCCCTTTGTGGGTAACCTGACCTTTCTCTCTGACTGCCCTTAACATTTTTTCCTTCATTTCAACTTTGGTGAATCTGACAATTATGTGTTTTAGGGTTGCTCTTCTCAAGGAATATCTTTGTGGCATTCTCTGTATTTCCTGAATTTGAATGTTGGCCTGCCTTGCTAGGTTGGGGAAGTTCTCCTGGATGATATCCTGCAGAGTGTCTTCCAAGTTGGTTCCATTCTCCCCATCACTTTCAGGTACACCAATCAGACGTAGATTTGTTTTTTTCACATAGTACCATATTTCTTGGAGGCTTTGTGCATTTCTTTTTACTCTTTTTCCTCTAAACTTGTCACTTCATTTCATTCATTTGATCTTTAATCACTGATACCCTTTCTTCCAGTTGTTGGAATTGGCTACTGAAGCTTGTGCATTTGTCATGTAGTTCTTGTGCCATGGTTTTCAGCTCCATCAGGTCATTTAAGGACTTCTCTACACTGGTTGTTCTAGTTAGCCATTCATCTAATCTTTTATCAAGATTTTAAGCTTCTTTGTGATGGGTTCAAACTTCCTCCATTAGCTCGGAGAAATTTGATCATCTGAAGTCTTCTTCTCCCAACTCGTCAAAGTCATTCTCCGTCCAGCTTTGTTCTGTTGCTGGTGAGGCACTGCATTCCTTTGGAGGGGGGAGGCACTCTGAGTTTTAGAATTTTCAGCTTTTCTGCTCTGTTTTTTCCCCATCTTTGTGGCTTTTATCTACCTCAAGTCTTTGATGATGGTGATGTACAGATGGAGTTTTGGTGTAGATGTCCTTTCTGTTTGTCAGTTTTCCTTCTAACAGTCAGGACCCTCAGCTGCAAGTGTGTTGGAGTTTGCTGGAGGTCCACTGCAGACCCTGTTTGCCTGGGCATCAGCTGCAGAGGGTGCAGAACAGGAAATATTGCTGAACAGTGAATGTTGCTGCCTGATCGTTCCTCTGGAAGCTTTGTCTCAGAGGGGTACCCGGCTGTGTGAGGTGTCAGTCTGCCCCTAGAGAAGGGTGCCTCCCAGTTAGGCTACTCGGGGGTCAGGGAACCACTTGAGGAGGCAGTCTGTCCATTCTCAGATCTCAAACTCCATGCTGAGAGAACCACTACTCTCTTCAAAGCTGTCAGACAGGGACATTTAAGTCTGCAGAGGTTTCTGCTGCCTTTTATTCAGCTATACCCTGTCCCCACAGGTGGAGTCTACATAGGCAGGCAGGCCTCCTTGAGCTGCAGTGGACTCCACCCAGTTCGAACTTCCTGGCCCCTTTGTTTACCTACTCAATCCTCAGCAATGGTGGGCGCCCCTCCCCAAGCTTTGCTGCCACCTTGCCGTTGGATCTCAGACTGCTGTGCTAGTAATGAGGGAGGCTCCGTGGGTGTGGGACCCTCTGAGCCAGGCGTGGGATATAATCTCCTGCTGTGCCATTTGGTAAGACCATTGGAAAAGCACAGTATTAGGGTGGGGGTGACTTGATTTTCCAGGTGCCATCCGTCACCACTTCCCTTGGCTAGGAATGGGAATTCGCTGACCCCTTGCACTTCCCAGGTGAGGTGATGCCTCATCCTGCTTCGGCTCACGCTCGGTGGGCTGTGACCACTGTCCTGCCCCCACTGTCCGACAAGCCCCCGTGAGATGAACCTGGTACCTCAGCTGGAAATGCAGAAATCACCCGTCTCTCCCGTCTTCTGTGTCGCTGACACTGGGAGCTGTAGACTGGAGCTGTTCCTGTTCGGCCATCTTGGAACCACCCCCTAAATTAAGTTTTTTATTAAAAGTTTTTTTTTTGAAGTAGATCTCTCTCTGTCACCCAGGCTGGAGTGCAGTGGCATGGTCCTGGCTAACTGCAGCCCCTGCTTCCCAAGGTCAACCGATCCTCCCACCTCAGCCTCCTGAGTAGCTGGGACTGTATAGCATGCCACCAAGCCTGGCTAATTTAATGTTTTTTGTTTTTTTTTTTTTTGTAGAGACACTATCTATGTTGTTACGTTGCCTAGGCTGGTTTCAAGCTCCTGGGCTCAAGCAGTTCTCCTGCCTTGGTCTCTCAAAGTATTGGGATTACAGGTGTAAGCCATGGTGTCTGGCCTAGAGTCCTTTCTGTCACCCTAGGCTGCAACATTAACTGCAGAATTTCTGCCTAGTGAGCTCATATCAATAAATGTAACCTGATTCAACATTTTGTTCCTTCCACCATTATCCCACATTCATAATTGATGTTTCCACACATGTTCCCCAGATTTCTGCTTGTATAAATTAGCAAGCTCAAGCAGTGCTTTTAAAGTATATTGCATCTCCTCTTGGCTCCCACTTTGTATATCACCTTTAGGAACCTGCTGGGCCTCGAGTCTAGTTATAGGTCTGGAAGCAAAAAGTGGGGCTGGGTCCTGAGGAGAATCAGCATTGTCTTGCAGGGCAATTGTCTCAAGGAAGGCTGTTACCATTTCTTCAGTCAACGGAAGCTAGCTCCTCAGATGGAGTTGAACAGTCGCGATCACTGTGGATGGGAAGGCCACTTTCGCTGGGATGAGGGAGGCTGATTCCACTAAGGATGAGAAGGCTGCTTCCAATGACACTGGGAAGACCTCTTTTACTAGCAAAGAAGAATCATTAGAATGTAGGGACTTAATGTCCCCAGCTTCATCAGAGTCTTTCCACATACCCCCATCCCAATTCATAGAATCCCACCTTTTTCCCAAACAATGGCCTCACTTTAACAGTAGACATTCTGCAAGACTGCAAGTTCAACTTGTATTATAATTCAGCCAATTGAAGGATGAGGTCCTGTGTTTGATTTTCAGCAATTTCAGCCCTGTGACTACAGGAGATAAGGAACTCCTTCTGAGCACACATAGAAGCTCTTAGGCCATTTATGCAGCACTTGAGAACTGGAATCCCTGAGGTCATCCTTTAAAAAACAAAACAAAACAAAACACACTTCTTCTAGACTTTAGGAGCAAAGAGCCAACATCCTTATATTCCTTAGTTTTCAAAAAATGTTGGCTGTTATGATATACAGTCACTTAGCTCTTTGATTCTTATAAATGGTTGATTAGGACTATCCAATGCAGATATTTTGCATGTCATAGCCATTTACTATTAGTGGTCTCTTTACTACTAGAAATAGAATTATTATCATTTAAAAGCCTGATCAGATTAGTAATCCAATTCCATAAACCCCAGAACAAATTCACAACAGTTATTCATAAAATTATGTTCCTCTAGAAGCACTCTTGGTACAAAAGTCTGTACTAGTCAGGGTTCTCCAGAGAAATAGAACCAAAAGAACTCAAAATATATCAAGAGATTTATTGTGGAGATTGGCTCAAGCAATTATGGAGACCAAGAAAGTCTCACAATTTTCTGTTTGAGAGCTGGAGAACTAGGAAAGCAGGTGGTGCAAGTCCTGGTCTCACTCTGAAGACTTCAGAACTGAGGATGAAAAAGTGGAGAGGTTAAGTCACTGTCCCAGTCCCAAGGCCCAAGAACCAGGACCACAAATGTCTAAGGGGAAAAAAGCCTGGATATCCAGGCTCAAACAGAAAGAATAAGTTTACTCTTTCCCTGCCTTTTCATTCTATTCAGGCTTTCAGAAGATTGGATCATGTGTACCCACACTGGTGAGAGTCATCTCTACTCAGTCTACTTACTCAAATGTTACACTCTTCCAGAAATGCTCTCACAAACATACCTAGAAATAATGTTTCACCAACTAGCTGGACATCCCTTGGCCCAGTCAAGATGACACGTAAAATTTACCATGACAGTAAAGAAGTTTATTTTTAAGTTATAGGATATAGCTGGTAGTTAAATGCATGTGAATAGATGAGACTGCCTTTGGGCAGAGGGTAGCCAGAGAAGACCATGAAGTTAAGGCAAACAGTCTGCTAACACCAACATTTAAGGAAGAAACAGCTGTTAAGGGCAATGAAAAATTATTAAACTGAGTGGTTATTAAGTTAATCAAAATAAAACAAAATAGATTTACTGAGGGCTTCCCATGGACCAGGCACTGTGCTGTGGCTTATAATTCTGCCATGAACAAGGCCGACTTAGTCCTTTTCTTCATGGAGTTTAGAGTATAGAGATGCATATATTTAAGAGAACTGTAATCAAGAATGGAACAAATGAAAATAATAGGGTTTTTTGATGCTCAAAAGGTGGTGATTAGAGCTAGTTTGGAAAAGCATTCTCTACAGAGGTAATACTTAAGCTAATACCTAATAAGAAGATAATTTGGTTTGGGGAGGTGGTTAAGAATCAAGACGAAAGTATACAGGGTATACAACAATACCACATGAGTAAAGGCTCGGAATTTGGTGAGAACTTGGTGCATTTGAATTGTGATATCAACATGGTAGAATACAAAAAAAAGAGGAGAGAGAAGTATGTGACAAACCTAGAGAGACAGAGCGGGGCTAGTTCACATGAGACCAAATAGTCCATGTTTATGCCATATTCCAAGGGAACTAGAGGCCATGTGAAATGACCATTACATTTTCTTTTTGTCTGCCTAGCTTCCTACTGCTTCATTTTTAAACATTTCCTCTTCTACCCCGTGAGATCTTGGTTGAATTTCCAATTCCCTGGATCAGTTTGCACCCCAGGATAGCTAATAAGAGAATTCCATCCCTTTGGAGACCAAAGATTAGGTAATAGAAAATGAATAGAAAAATGACAAATGGCTTTAACAAACACTTCACAAAAAGTACATCCAAATAGCAAATAAGCACATGAAAAGGTATCTTATTCATCAGGGAAATGCAAGTTAAAACACAGTAAGATACCACTACTCAATCATGAGAACAGCTATCATTAAAAAAACTGACATTATGGCCGGCTCGGTGGCTCACTTCTGTAATCCCAGCACTTTGGGACACTGAGGCAGGTGGATCATGAGGTCAGGAGTTTGAGACTAGCCTGGCCAATATGGTGAAACCCCATCTCTACTAGAAATACAAAAATTAGCTGCACGTGGTGGCGCTTGCCTGTGGTCCCAGCTACTTGGGAGGCTGAGGCAGAAGAATTGCTTGAACCCGAGAGGTGGAGGTTTCAGTGAGCCGAGATCGTGCCACTGCACTCCAGACTGGGTGACAGAGCAAGACTCTGTCTCAAAAAGCAAAGCAAAACAAAACAAAAACTGACAATATTAAGTGTTAATGCAAACAAGGAGTCATTGGAATTCTCAAATGTTAATGAGAGTTCAAATTGCTAAAACCACTTCAAAAAATTGTGTGGCAATATCTATTATATAGCTAAACACATAATCCTATGATTTAGTAGTACTTTTCCTAGGTGTATTACTAACAGAAATACAAACATATGCATACTAAAAGGCATGTAGAAGAATGTTCTTAGCATCTTTGTTTACAATAACCTTCAACTGGAAACAACGAAAATGTCTATCAGCAGTAGAATGAGTAAATAAATTTTATACAAGGGAAATCCACAAAGCAATAAAAATGAATAAGCTATTGCCATGTGCAACACTGTGGGATGAGTCTCACATATGTAATTTGAGGGAAATAACCCAGATCTAAAAAAGCACAGTGTGTGATGCCACTTACATGAAGTTAAAAAACTAGTAAAGTTAATGAATAATGATGGGAGTCGGCATAGTAAGTTCTTTTGGGGTGTGGGTGGGAGACTGTTCACATTCGACTTCCTGACCTATGGCAGTGACAAGGGTATATTTCACTTGGTGAACATTCATCAAGCTGTACATTTATAATCTGTATGCTTTTCTGTTTGTAAGTGACACATCAGTAAAAAGGTTACTTAAAAGAGAAATAGAGTTTCAAGAGGAAATGCATGTATTGGAGTGGGTGCTTAATTATATTTGAATTTGTCTCAGAATAAAATTTTGAGATAATTAAAACAGATATTTTTCTTTTCCACATTTTTTCCCTCAATGTTGTATGGTCTTTACCCTTGCAGTCAGTGGCATCCGGTATTTAAGAGGAAAAACAGATTTAGCCAAGCAAAGAAGACAGTTTATTATTTGGAAATCATGGAAGTAATAAAGATCTTAAAAGCCTAAGTTTTAGCTGGGTGCGGTGGCTCACGCCTGTAATCCCAGCACTTTAGGAGGCCAAGGTGGGTGGACCACCTGAGGTCAGAAGTTTGAGGCCAGCCTAGCCAACATGGTGAAACCCCATCTCTACTAAAGATACAAAAATCAGCTGGGTGTGGTGGCACGTGCCTATAATCTCAGCTACTTGCGAGGCTGAGGCGGGAGAATCACTTGAACCTGGGAGGCAGAGGTTGTAGTGAGCCAAGATCATGCCACTGCACTCCAGCCTCCTGGGCAACAGAGCAAGACTCCATCTCAAAAAAAAGAAAAAACAAAAGAAAGCCTCAACTTTGAATGAAGAACCTAATTTTTGAACCAGAAAAAGTTTTTATAAATCTCCCCAAAGCAAGATTTTTAGCATCAGTTTTCAAAGCCTGCAGAAAGAATACATCAAATTTATCCATAAACAACACAGCAGGGTGAGAATAGATTCAAAGCCAGTTTTTCTGACACACAGAGAAGTTTTTTTTGTCTTTTTAATTTTTAAAATATTCTTGGCATGTGAGTGGAGCTTCAGAATTAAGACAAGGAAGCGAGATAGTTAGCAGCTGGTGTGAGTTTCTAAAGCTGGTAGGGCACCATTTTGTCTCTTAAGATTTAGGTCTCTGTAGGGTTAGGGTTGGAGGAATTATAGGAATGTCTGACCCACTGGGTGAATCTGAGAGCAGAGGAACTCATATCTTGCTTTGTTGGGAGTAGCCTGGGGAGACTACAATTATTGTAGAGAAGACTTATGCCCGCTGTGGTCCTGGAGTGACAGAAGAGCAGTGGTTCAGTGAGATGTTGGGCTGACCGGGTTTATGGGCAGACTGAAAGTTCAGCACACACATGCAGTGTGGTGTGGAAAAAACAACAAGATCGAATACAAAAATTAGCCGGGCGTGGTGGCGTGCACGTGTAGTCCCAGCTACTCAAGAGGCTGAGGTGGTAGGATTGCTTGAGCCTGGAACGTTGAGGCTGCAGTGGGCTATGATCATGCCACTGCACTCCAGTCTGGATGAAACAGTGTCTCAGAAAAAAAAAAAAAAAAAAAAAAGGAAAAGCAACATGGGCTGCGAACTCCGAACGTCCTGAGAAGGGGAAGAAGGGTGTGTGCAAGTGCCAAGAGCTGCCAGTCAGATCCCATGGGCTGTGGAGGAAATGAACTGATACATGTAAAGGCCTTAAGATAAAAGCCAGTTGTTGTTGGTGTAGTTTTTCAGTTCTGAGTACATATGGGGACTTTAGAACCAAGTTGTTAATAATAAAACGCTGAAAACAAGTGCACTCATTAAGAATATCATACCACTTACAGCTGCATACTTCACCCTGTCTCTACCTCAGCAGGGCAAGGATTTTGAGAGACTAAAGGTCAGTTTACAAAAATAAGACCAGAACTTTAGAACCCTTAGCCTTTTTAAGGCAAGGACTGTGCTTTATTTGGTGTTGTAAACCCTCAGCCCCAGTGACTAGGCATGGAAAGCTATTCGTGTCTGTTGAGATGAATAAAGAGATGCAGTTTCCATTGGGAAAATTACAGAAGCAATAATGTTACCCCTCGCTCCAATAATTTCTGCAGAATGGTTACACTATAAGGTATCACATGCAAGGAGCCCTTCAGATCAGCAGATAATTGTGCCTTTGGAAAATTAGAATCAAAATCGACACTCCTGATATAGCTTCCCCATCTGTATAGATTCTGGTACTTACTGTCTGCCTGCTGGTCTCTCAGGCATGAGAAAGGGCTTTTTGACTCCACGTCATAACATTAAAATACTGATAGTTCAGGCTACTATTGGATAATAAAGTTGGCAGTGCTCTTCAGGAATCGTATCTGAATGTAGTTCCTATGATGGGACCAATCAACTGTATATTTACTGCATGTTTTGGAGCCCTTTGTAAAAAAAATTCTTGTCCTACAATTTCTCCTTATTACAGAATGTATTCTGAATAGGTAATTTGGGGTTTCCCCTTCAAATTCACTCCTCCTCACCCAAACACATTCGCTGAGTATGTGTTTGTGTTTGGGTATGTGTGTGTGTATGTGTGTTTATCTACTCTCCGAGTCATGTCTCACCCTAACTTTGCCTTATTAGCCAATCTGTTGTTTTCAGCAGAATGGGTTAACAGACTCGTAGCCCTCTGCAGATCCGCAAAGGAGACAGTCTTTCCTGGATGTTACCTCTTAAGTTCTTTGGCCTATCCCTGGTGTGCGCTCACTGACTGTTGTGAGGTTATTCCTCAGCCTATCTACAATGGAATTCCTTCAACCCAAGCAATGATGAGAGCTGGAGTGCAGTGGCACGACCTGGGCTCACTGCCAGCTCCACCTTCCTGGTTCATGCCATTCTCCTGCCTCAGCCTCCTGAGAACCTGGGACTACAGGTGCCCACCACAACGCCCAGCTAATTTTGTTGTATTTTTAGTAGAGACGGGGTTTCATCGTGTTAGCCAGGATGGTCTTGATCTCCTGACCTCCTGATCTACCTGCCTTGGCCTCCCAAAGTGCTGGGATTACAGGCATGAGCCACCACGCCTGGCCTCTGTTTGTCTTTTTTAATCTTTCCATCTTCTCACTTATCCTCTCTCACATTTCTGAATGGGTTTGCAATGATTTATGACAAGCACACACAACAAACAAATGGAGATTGAGAAATTCAGTCATGACCAGAGGAGGCATTAATAAGAGTAGGGAGTCAAGAAAAAACTTTTGACCCAGTGTGGTGGCTCGCACCTGTAATTCCAGCACTTTGGGAGGCCAAGATGGGTGGATCACTTGAGATCAGGAGTTTGAGATCAGCCTGGGTATTATGGCAAAACCCCGTCGCTACAGAAATAAAAAAAATTAGCCAGACGTGGTGGTGCTAAGCTACTAGGTAGTCCCATCTACTTGGGAGGCTAAGGTGGGGTGATTGCTTGAGTCCAACAGGTGAGGCTTCAGTGAGCCGAGATCGCACACTGCATTCCAGCCTGAGTGATAGAGGGAGAACTTTCTCAAAAAAAAAAAAAAATGTTTCAGGCCATAAAGGCCTATGTGGTTGTTATTACTTGTGCTGCTATTAAGCTTTGGGTTTCCTGCTATCAAAGCAAATAGAAAGACCTATTGCTCCTTTTCAGAAAGGAAAGAGGATTTCAGTTCCTCAGGGAAGGCAAAACTGTTTTTAGTGCTAAGTTCTGAAAAGCATTTTCAATGTGGTGCTTTATATAAGAGACACTGAACAAGATAATAGACAACATGCTTGACTTCTTCCAAATAGCAAGCACAGGAATGGAATCTATATGATGGCTTCTTGTGCGGTCTTTAGATAATAGTGATATAACCTTAAAATGCATCTCAGTGGATGAGATCATGTGGGGACTTAGCTGTGATGAAATGAAGCTGCCTAGACAAGATGAATTTTATCCATCCAATGGTTTGGATCGACCCTAGAACTCGTCCAAGAAAAAGAGTTGAACAAGTCCAGTTTTTTCTTGGGAAAATTTCATCTTCACTCTCAGCCCTTTCTTAGCCATTTGAGTGCTCCTTTCTGGCTCCACTACAGTTGTCAGTCTTTTGTTTAATTCTGGCATCTTGCTCTCAGCTAGCTGTTATTATAATTCTCATAGCAGTCATAAGTGCCATTGGAGCT
>NW_012102865.1:2929390-2931054 GCF_000951045.1 Mandrillus leucophaeus
CCTCAGCCTTTTGAGTAGCTAGAATTACAGGTGCCCGCCACCACGCCCAGCTAATTTTAAAAATATTTTTAGTAAAGATGGGGTTTCACCGTGTTAGCCAGGATGGTCTTGATCTCTTGACCTCGTGATCTGCCCACCTCGGCCTCCCAACATGCTGGGATTACAGGTGTGAGCCACAATGCCTGACCGATAAATGCACATTACTCTCACTATGACACAAAATAATGTGAATAAACATTTCAATAGCAAAGGCATTTTAAAACAAAACAGTTAATTAGTGGCATCAAGCATGGTGTAATTGTTTAAAAGTAGACATTGCTTAAGACCTTGAGACTGGATAGAGTGAAAAGATATCTCATCTTTTACATCTTAGAAATAAACATTTGTAACCATCTGGAGTCTATTTTCTGGATTAAAGAAAGAGCAATAATCGCACAAATTTATCTTTGAAATGTCACTTCTAAGATTTGCTAGTTGAACAATACTATAGCTTGCCCCCTCCATTACACTGTCAAATATATTCTCCCTAAAAATATAATTTTAACATCTTGAAACAAAAGTAGTTTCTATTCTCTAAGCTAAAACATTAGTCACCAGAGAATGGAATTGTGTCTGAAGATTAGGTTTCTCTATCATGCTGCAGTGAGACTAAACTGAACATTCTCAACTCTCCTGCTCTTCTGTGCATGTGGCTGATTGTTATGTTTACCTGCAGGGAATTCTTCCTAACACATGATGAACTCTTATTCATTCTCTAAAACCCAACATGCTTTCCTTTTCCAAGGATGCTTGTCTTCCTCCCATTTTATCCATCTCTACTTTATGCTACCTGCTGCTTATACCTATTTCTATTTTTCCATTTATCTTATGGAAAAATTCCCTAAGAACATACAACTATGTTCTTGGAGTATAAGTTCAAGGGAGACATGAACTACCTCTAATTCCTTTCTGTCTTTTGGGGTTAAAGTATACACTACAATACGGATCTGCACAAAACATGCTGCCTCTTTTATTTGCTATAGTTGATTGCGTGTAGCTCTGCATACCCCAGTTCTGCTGCCGGTGGAAGCATGAATGTGGTAGAAAACACTTAACTTGTCTATGAGAGGTAACAACCTTTTCTGGTTTAACAAAAGTTTTCTTCTGATTGGTTTAGCATTTGTGATTAATTAGTCTTTAGATGGGTGGTAGAATAAAATATTATTTCAAAGTTCAAACTTCCTATCAAGACTCTCTCCCCGCTTCTCACAAGCTCTCACTTCTCCTCTTTCCCCCAAGATGGCATGTTTGTTCCAAGAGAAGATTGGATTGTTTAATTCAGTATGCAGGAGTCTTCTGGTGTGGGGCTGCCTTCTCAACACTGGGGAATGATTAACCTGTTCAGTGCCTGCTTCCCTTGGGTTGGTGTTCACTAAGGCATAGATAATCCCACCAATCTATTTGGGCTTCTTGCTGAGACCACCTGTTGATGTGATAGTCCTTTCAGTTTGGGTTTTCTAGGGTCCTGTGTTTTATAGTCTCACTCTCCCAGTACCAGATCCTTCAAATTTCTCAACATCAAGTCTCTCAAGTTCCACATCTTGGGTCATGAGAACTCCAAGATCTCCTACATACCAAATGTTGCTCATGGAGAATATGCTGCTCACTACCGTCTGTTTGTGTCT
>NW_012102865.1:2934059-2934852 GCF_000951045.1 Mandrillus leucophaeus
AATTGTTGAACTCTTCAGAGTCTTTCATATGCTAATAAAGGAATATATATATGCACATATATTGTGACTCTGTAAGAGAGAAAAATAATGTTCAGTATTTCTTCATCATATCTGATCATGGAACCCCTTAGTCATGTACCAGATACCTGTTGGGAAATGCTATTGAAAGTTATTCTTTGATAATGACTTTTAATGCAGACATTAAAAGATCCCTTGCAGGGATATTGGCACTTTAGTAAAGGATTAATGATGGTCAACAAATGTTTGAAATCGAAAGCTATGAATTTTTAGTAAAGCATCCTTGGTGCCCTGGCAAGTAGATGAAATATATTTGGGCAGGTGGAACTTTCTAGAATCCTAATGTCATACCATGTATTTATAAGACCAGCCCTCACAATCTTGGTCATGGCCTGAAAGCATTTCTTTATCTATAAAATCAAGATTGTATTCTTCAACTTAATCTTTGAATTTCAGCTGAATAAAATAATCAAAATACTGTTGAGACATTTGAAATGTAATCATTTTAAACTACCACTTAAAAAGAATACAGCATAATAATCTTTGGGCAAAATTTATAAAGAATATGCTAGATAATGGCTTTCTTTTTTCTTTTCTTTTTTTTGACACAGAGTCTCACTCTGTCGCCCAGGCTGGAGTGCAGTGGCATGATCTCGGCTCACTGCAACCTCGCCTCCCAGGTTCAAGCGATTCTGCTCCCTCAGCCTTTTGAGTAGCTAGAATTACAGGTGCCCGCCACCACGCCCAGCTAATTTTGTTGTATTTTTAGTAGAGA
>NW_012102865.1:2936611-2956432 GCF_000951045.1 Mandrillus leucophaeus
TTTATTGGAATTTGAGTTTGGGAAACCAAGTTCCTTCTCAAAGACCCAGGCTATATTTTCATCCTACTGAAATTCCTTCTAAATATTTATTTCATTTTTACTGAATTAAATGAATGTCTTTTACATTGAATACTTATTGTATCCTAGAGCTTTTAGTAAAACTCTGTGATTCAAGTTAAGTCATCTAGGTTTGGCTCCTGACATGAGAACGAAGCTTTTATAGTTTAGAGACCACCTTTCTTTATCAAAATAGGCTGGCTTGCATGACTAATGCTTCACTGTGGATTCAAGAGTTTCTTTGAGTTTTTTTGGTAGTCAAAAGCTGAATATTAGATATATCCTCCTTTTTTTTGCATTCCTACTTTCATGTGTAAATTCACACAGCTGGCAAGGGGAAGATTGATATTTTTATCACCAGTACACTAATGTTGACTTAGGTTTTTCTCCTTTGTCAAACCTACTCCTTTTCTGCCTCTCCACAGATTTTGTTGTTCTTCTACATTTGGCCCTATATGATTATGTTGTATTGACCCAGTTGCCGCTAATCATGCTGTTTGTGCTCAGTACCTGAAGAAAAGAGAATTCTTTTTCCTCTTCCCTTCAGAGCTAAACAAGTTTCCAGCTTCCTTGCAGATAGGTGGGACTCTATGTCTAAGCTCTGGCCAGGGAATATGTGTGGAAATGACATACCCCACTTCCAAGGCTGCCCTCTAGTACTTCTCTTGCAGTCCTCCACAAACTTTTTTATAGTTCTTCAGTTGGCCAGAGGGAGAGGTTTCACTGAAGGAAGGACCCTGGGGTCCTAGGGGATGACAGGTCTACTAGATCAACTTGCCAGGTCTATTTATTATTCATGAACGTCTAATTAAAATTTAAGATCTCTTTTGATTGTGAATATAGTGTTAACTTGAAGAGTATTTCCAGTATCTCTTACTTTGTCACTTATAGAATTATAGATATTTTTATGTTGCATTACAGATATTTCAAAATAATTATACTCATTTCTATTTTGACATTGAACTTATTATTAGACTTGCTACTGAATCTTGTTATTTAATATATTCAAAACAAATACATGATTCGCTTATTCCGAGTTTAAAAGATATTTTTAGGGCTGGGTGCAATGGCTTAAACCTGTAATCCCAGCATTTTGGGAGGCTGAGGGAGGAGGATTGCTTGAGACCGGAGTTTGAGACTAGCCTGGGTAACATAGCGAGACACAGTCTCTACAAAAACTTTAAAACATAGCTGGGTGTGGTGGCATGTGCCTGTAGTCTTAGCTACTCAAGAGGCTGAGGCAGGAGGATCACTTGAGCCCAAGAGTTAGAGATTTTGGTCAGCAATGATTATGCTACTATGCCACAGAACAAGACCTTGTGTCTTAAAAAAAAGTATATATTAAACTGTATTTAAATATACTTGCTTTCTTTTTCATCTTATGTATTTTATCTGTTTTTGTTTTTCCTTGATTTTTGGCCCTTTGTGCTGTCTCTCGGCATATCTGGTAATTTTTGATTAAGTGATGGATATTACCATGGTTTTTTTGGTTAATGCAGAAGGAAAGCCATTTAAGAAGTCGCTGGGCCAGGATGTGTATCTTAAATATGTTATACTGTTTTACCCCCTTACTCTATCAGTGTTTCTCAATTTGGCTTTATTAAAAGGATTAAACCCTAGAGAAAATGAAATCACTGTGTGACTATTTTCCATAGGTGGTCTTTAGCTGGTATCATTTTAGATGCACAGGGACCCAGGCAATTCATTGTACATAGAGTAGTTGCCTCATGGCATTGAGTTTGATTCTCTCTCAGAACCCTAGTTGAGAAAGGCTGCTCTGGATGCCAGGAAAATTTAAAGAGACGGGGCAGCTTCAGTTCATCTGATCCCTGCAAAGGAGTGACCAGTCAGAAAATTATTGTCTTAAGACAGTTTAGGGGAATCAGCAAAAATGGAGTAGATTTTGTCATTCTTATTTGTGGTTAGAGGGCATTCAGTTAGCCTCTGCTGGGCTATTAAACCTCTAGAAAATAGTGGTCTGATCAACTCAGAGTGTTGATCTAGAATTACTGTAAAAGCAAAAATTAAAGAAAGATAATGTGCTTTCAGCTGTAGGCACTTTGATAACCTTGAGGCTGTTTGGGATTGATGCCTTCAAGAAATATTAGGGAGATATTGTCAGACTTTTGCATAATAATTTCTATTATTAGTTCACAGTAAAAACTGCTGTCAAGGTTGGCCAATGGGATTGCTTACACACCATTGCCTAATCCTTGGGAGAAGTAAATGAATGTGATATTCTTCTTTGTACCACTTCCATTAAAATACTACCTGTGAAAGAATAGAATCTGATGGGTAATGCACAGAAACTAAAGCAGTGAATTACTCTCAGATATTATTCAGCTTGACATTATTTGCTTTTCCTCTTTTGCTGAAAATCTCTAAAAATTTTTGAGGAGCTATGAATATAAAAATTATAACCCAAGGATTCCCAGCAGGTTGAATTATTTGCTGAAACACTTACGAACAGCAGGTGTTTACAGAATATGTGGCATCAAAAGCCATTTTCTCTCATCCAAAGCATTCTTTTCACATGGAGGTATAAAATGCTATCAAGATTCATATTAAAAAATGCTGAGGTAGTCTGTTATTTTTCTCTCCCATCTCTGTACTTGATTTTTTTTTTTTTAATTTTTAGGTTATTTTAGGCATTTTATCTTTTGTATCTTTTAGTAGTAAACAAAAGATTATTTTTATATTATTATTTTTTCTGTAATTTTTTGGTCTTAATCACTTGTACACAAATTAAACATATTTATTGTACAATTTTTAATCAGTAGTTCTCTGATTACTCCCCTTCTGAAGTTATGTAGGAATTATAGCCTTTACCATGTAATTTAGCACTAAATTATATGATTTTGTCATTTTTACTATTTTTTGTTATCTTATTTCTTCCCTAAATAATTTTTTTTAATGTGTATATGTGGGTATGATGGTTAGTTTTATGTGTCACTTTGACTAGGGTACAAGTGCCCTGACATTCAGTTAAACATTATTCTGGGTGTGTCTTTGCAGGTGTTTCTGGGTGAGATTAACCATATTGGTAAAGTGAGTCAAGCCAATGGCCCTCTCTAATGTAGGTGTGACTCAACCAATCAGTGAAAACCTGAATACAACAAAAGGCTGAGTAAGAGGGAACTCCTCCTGCCTGACTGCTTTGAGCTGAAACATTGGCTCTCCCCAGGTCTTGAGCCTGCCAACCTTCAGACTGGAGCCAGCACTGTTGAGTCTCCTGGGTCTCCAGCTTACTGACTGAAGAACTTGGGACATAGCCTCCATAATGAAATGAGTCAACTTCTGAGAGAGAGAGAGTGAGAGAGAAAGTTTCATCCTATTAGTTCTGTTTTTCTGTAGAACTCTGACTAATCCAGTGGATCATGTCTTTGATATTAATTTTGTATATCTATAGCACATATTAGTACATCATGAGTATGTTAGAAACTTAAAATAGACTTTAAGAAGCAGAGTGTTCCTTGATCAAATGATTCATAAAACTTAAAGTCAGTTACTCTGACATAAAAAGTGACTACATATTTGCTAAATCCTTGAGTGCAGGTACTATTGCACTTGTTGGGTTTGACAAAGGTGGAAATAAAGGCAGTGAGAAATGCAGTGTTGATCTTGATTAGGTGGTATGCTGAGTCACTATATTTGAATGAGGAATTGTAATTATAGCACATAATACAGCATGATTTTCATAATAAAAAGGGATTATTTAAATGGTGGGTTAAACTCATTTACCATAGTCAAAAGCCCATGTGTATCTTCTGAAAATTCATGATATTGTAAGTGACAGAAGAAAGGTTCTATTTATCAATGCTACCATAAGATTTGTAAACCAGTTAAAGCATGTCATCTTTCCTGTGGCAATTAGTGCTTTTGATCCAAGTCAGGGCATGCATTTAGAGTTGTTTTTCAAATTGTGGTGATGAATATCTTGTCTGATTTCACCTATAACCCTTGAGATGGATATGTAGGAAGACTAATCAAGATAAAAGTTTTAATGCATTGTTATAAAACAGAGTGAAACTATAACTGATTCATGCTCAATTTTAACTCTACAGCCTTAGCCTCATTGGGTTGTGTAGTGACTGAATTAATGGATTAAAGTTAGAAAATGTGCCAAACCATAAACCAGAGATAAGTAAGCAGAAAACTGTACTGTCGTGAATCGACATCATTCTAGTCACTTCTGAGTGTGATGGCATGAGTATTCTCACATGAAAGACTATTGCAAACTCTTACATTTATTAAAACCAAGTATCGGGGGAACCTGCCCCAGATAGTTAACGTGGGTTCTTTTCTATTTCTGTAAGCATCTCGGCTGGTTTGAGAAATAAAGGGAAAGAGTACAAAAGAGATAAATTTTAAAGCTGGGTGTCCAGGGGAGACATCACATGTTGGCAGGTTCCGTGATGCTCCCTGAGCCGTAAAACCAACAAGTTTTTATTAGCGATTTTCAACAGGGGAGGGAGTGCACGAATAGGGTGTGGATCACAGAGATCACATATTTCACAAGGTAATAAAATACCACAAAGCAAGTGGAGGCAGGGCGAGATCACAGGACCACAGGAGGGGGCAAAATTAAAATTGCTAATGAAGTTTCAGGCACACATTGTCATTGATAACATCTTATCAGGAGACAGGGTTTGTGAGCAGACAACCTGTCTGACCAAAATTTATTAGGCAGGAATTTCCTTGTTCTAATAAGCCTGGGAGTGCTACAGGAGACCAGGGCTTATTTCGTCCCTTTGGCTTCGACTGTGAAAGACAGCTGCCTCCAAGGGGGCCGTTTATAGGCCTACCCTCAGGGCGCATTCTCTTTCTCAGGGATGTTCCTTGCTGAGAAAAAGAATTCAGCAATATTTCTCCTATTTGCTTTTGAAAGAAGAGAAATGTGGCTCTGTTCCATTCGGCTCACCAGCAGTCAGAGTTTAAAGTGTTTATCTCCCTTGTTCCCTGAACATTGTTGTTATCCTGTTCTTTTTTCAATGTGCCCAGGTTTCATATTGTTCAAACGCACATGCTTTACAAACAATTTGTGCAGTTAACGCAATCATCACAGGGTCCTGAGGCATACATCCTCCTCAGCTTATGAAGATGATGGGATTAAGAGATTAAAGTGTAAACAGCCATAGGAAATCACAAGGGTATTGATTGGGGAAGTGATGAGTGTCCATGAAATCTTCACAATGTATGTTCAGAGATTGCAGTAAAGACGGGCATAAGAAATTATAAAAGTATTAATTTGGGGAACTAATAAATATCCATGAAATCTTCACAATTTATGTTCTTCTGCCGCAGGTTCAGCCAGTCCCTCTGTTCAGGATCCCTGACTTTCCGCAACAACCAAACACTTGTAAACAGTCTTTACATGAACATTATAAACACAATGTATACAAATATATAATGTTTCTTTTCTCTTGAGATGTTTCAGCTGAGAAATCTGAGAAGGTAGAAACATTGACTTGCAAAATGCAACTCTTCTCTAAAACACCTGGTAGTCTAGATTTGGTACCAATCTAACTTTTCTATATATTTCAGAAAGTAATTTTTTCCTCAGTACTTTGCTAATTGCCCATAGAAATATAAACAAAACACACATGCTAATGTTGCCCACTCGATATTGAGCAGCATCATAGAGTTAGACTCTGGAGCTACAACTTCTAGGTCAAAAGTTGATGCTTTTTCCGAGTAGTGAGCACAGCATCCCTGTTGCCAGGAGGAAATGTATTTTTAGCTCTGCTTTCATTAGGTGGGTTTTCTTCCTCTTCAAATATGAGGAAAATAAAATCCTCTTTATCACCTTAACACAGGGGGGACTCAAAGTGCATTCTCCCTAAGGCACACAGAGGGCTCAGAATAGAGACAAATGGGGGGGTGACATTGTCCAGATATATTGGAGAACAGTGAAGACAACCACTTTAGCAGAATTATTTATTTATTTATTTATTTATTTTGAGATAGAATCTTGCTCTGTCACCCAGGCTGGAGTGCAACCGTGTGATCTCAGCTCACTGCAACCTCGTCTCCCGGGTTCAAGCGAGACAGCTATCTGAGTAGCTGGAATTAAAGACCTGCTTAAGTTTTGTATTTTTACTAGAGATGGGGTTTTGCCATGTTGGACAGGCTGGTCTTGAACTCCTGGCCTCAAGTGATCCACTGGCCTTGGCCTCCCAAAGTGCTGGGATTACAGGCGTGAGCCACTGCACCCAGCCCAGAGTAAGTATTAAGAGTGGATATTAAATGGAACATTGCACAAACTCATGAGCAGATAGTAAGAATGACAACTCTGCTAGAAGGCAGTGACCTTTGGTACATACTTGTAAAACCTGTAAAACCATGAACAGTGTATGGCTTTTAACAGAAAAGATGCCACAATTGGATAAAGATAGAGACAGAGAAATTGTATCTGTATTAAACTGAAATAGTGATGATTTTCTGAATCATCCTTGGTTAAGGATTTTCATCAAAGAGTTATTGAGGAATACTGTAAATGATTATGATAATTTATCTGTATGTATGCCATTTATGGTTTGTATTCCATATATAATTATGATTCATTAACTATATAGTAAAATGTATTAGGTTGATGCAAACGTAATTGCAGTTTTTGCCATGACTTTCAACGGCAAAAACCACAATTACTTTTGCACCAACCTATATGTAATTTTCATTTTCCAGTGCAGATCCATTCTGTCTGAATTAATCCTTTTATTTTCACAAAGCTCTTGAGTTGAAGAGTATTTCACGTGTTGTAGGTGACTGGACTGGGAAGACACTACCTGAAAACAGTAGTCTACATTTGGGCCCAGAGGATCCAAATCTGGAAATCAGCCCATTGTCTAGAATGCTGCCTTTGCCATACTCTATTCTAGGATAGTCTAGGATACTAGACATACCCATTTTTTTTTAAGAAAGATCATCAGGATTTTGTAAGAGGGCTTGTGGGGGCAGGGGTGGGGTGTGATGGGGAGGTGAACGTGATGACAAAGAATGCCTTTAGAACTTCATTCAAAACTCTATGCTGTATCATTTACTAAGCATGACTAGTGTGTGTTTGTGAGAGTGTGCTGGAGGAGAATTCAGGCATTTATGATTTCCAACTAAGACCGTGAATTTGAAGGAGGCATGCTTCCTATCCAATTTCAGAAATGGCAGCAAATCAAGTAGCAAATTTTTTTCATCCCTTTTTATGGGCCTATCACTGAGCTGACTGCAAGGTATACTAAATAGAGACTAACTGTACTCCTTAGCCTTAAATAATTGTTCTAATTATGTAAAAATACAAAAGAAAGAATTGTCACAGTCTAAAACATTTCATATTAGCTAGAGAGGCAAATTGTAAAAAATTAACTGCTTCTGGAATAAAGAGGTTCTATAGAAGAAACATACTTAGTGATGTTCCTTGAAGGAGGAGAAAGGAGAGGGGAATGGGTAGGAGATAGGAGAAGCAAGTCCACAGCACTAACAAACCCATTCTGGACTTCTGCACATCCTTGAGCTTCAGCCCAGCTTTTGCAGGCAGCAGTGACCCTGTATTTTGATTCTTAATGCCATGATACCCCTAATAGAAGAAATTCCATGACTGCTTTCTTAAAACTGTTTCTGATATTCAGTTCCTTCCTAATTTAATTTTACTTTAACCTCTTGGCTATTTGTCCTCCTTGAGAAGAAAGAGTTAGAGAGAGAGATAGCTAGAGAGAGAAAGAGAGAGAGAGAGAGAGCGAGATGGGGTCTTTGGTTTCAAGATTTGCGTGTATAATTTTCCGAGCTAGCTTTTCTCAGGAGGAGTTATTCCTTCTGTCTGTTTTTTAACTAAGTGTCCCCAAATCTTTATGAGATAAGATACTAATTGCGGCCAAGATGCTAGTGCTCGCCAGCACCTGTATTCTCTTCTTTATCCTAAGCCCCCAGGTAGAACACACTTTCTAGGCTCCCTTGCAGATAGGTGTAGCCATGTGAGAGTTCTGTGACATAGCAAGCAGAAATGATGGGACCATTTTCAGACTGACACATAGGGAACCTCCCATGTGCAATTCTCTTAAGCTCTTGACTGATTACAGAGGACTCAGGGACACCAAAGGAGAATGAAGCCTCTGTTGGGAAGGACCCTGGGCCCCTAAACTGTGAGTATAAGACAGAGTCTTCCCTTCCTCCCAGTGCCTCGTATTGGACTGTGATGTGATGTGAACTGCAAATAACTCTGATTGCATTAGCTGAATCTCCAGTTGGTTGCTCATTGATTCATTTAACATATATTATTGGACCACTTCTCATGTTCAATACCATAATCCTATTGATTTTCCAAAGCAATGTCACTATCAATTTAAAGCACATGAATAAATTTATTACAATAGAGCATAGCCATTTTGGACAAACATTTAAAAAACATTTTATTTAGAAGAATTTCAAGATAACAGTTGTGAGAACAGCACAAAGAACACCTGTAGACTCTTCACCCACGTTCACCTACATTTTGTTCCATTGGCTTCATCTCTTGGTTCTTCACATACACACATATTTATCATAGTTTTCTGAACCTGATCACTGTCTAAAAACAAGGACACTCATCTACGCAACAGCAGGACAGTTGTCAAACTAAAGAAAATTTCTTACATCTATTCAATCCACTGTCTGTATTCCAGTTTATGAATTGACCCCAACCTGTCCTTCATAACATTTTTTTCTTACTTATAGAGTAGCCCAGTCGAGGAGCGTGCACTGATTTTAATGGTTATTTTTTTTAGTCTCCCTTAATCTTTGTCTTTACCTTTAATTTCTGTCTTTTATGACATTGACATTTTAAAAGTCCTATCTTTCTAATAGAATGTTTTTCATTTTGGCTTTGTCTCATTTGTCATCATTGGAGTTGGGATATGGATTCTTTTAAAAAATCTTTTTGTTGAAGTACAATAAGCAAACATTTTGAACCAAAAGTTTGATAGCTCATTGAACAAGGGTGAGGGATTGAGGTATCCGAATGTAATTGTTTCATTGCTAGGTTAGGAAGTAGATGCAGTTTCTTTTTCTTTTTAAAGAATTTAAAAACCAGAACATTTACTACATGACTAATCATTGAAATTCTTCAGATGAGCTGGATGCTGCAACGGTTGTCTTTTTTGATTTAGGTGTTGCTCCTTCACGGAATCTATGGCTGAATCTGTGGTAGCCAATTCTTAGGTGCCTCACTTCACCAGTCCCAGTGGTATTTTGTCATTTAGACTTGGCACTCGAGTTGTACTTCCTCTTGCACTTGGCAGAGTAGCCACATTTGCCACAGGTCACTTCTGAAGGTGGCAGGCCTTAGACCCACAGCAGGGGCACAATGTGTGCATCTTAATGGGAGGCTTTCCAAACCATGACATTCCCTTTGTCATCTTGCTTCTGTGGCTAAGACCAAAGAGCAGTAGATGCAATTTCTTTTTTTCTTTTTAATTTTTCCATAAGTTATTGGGGTACAGGTGGTAGTTGGTTATATGAGTAAGTTCTTTAGTGAGATTTTGATGCAGCCGTTACCTGAGTAGTATACACTGCACCCAATTTGTGGTCTTTTATCCCTCATCCCCTTCCCACTCTTTCCCCCTGAGTCCCCAAAGTCCGTCGTGTCATTCTTATGCCTTTGCATCATCATAACTTAGCTCCCACATATCAGTGAGAACATACGGTGTTTGGTTTTCCATTCCTGAGTTACTTCACTTAGGGTAATAGTGCCCAATCTCATCCAGGTCTCTGCAAATACCATTAATTCATTCCTTTTTATGGCTGAGTAGTATTCCACTGTATAAATATACCAAAGTTTCTTTATCCACTCATCGATTGATGGACATTTGGGTTGGTTCCATGATTTTGCAATTGCAAATTGTGCTGCTATAAATATGCAAGTGCAATTATCTTTTTTGTACAATGAATTCTTTTCCTCTGGGTAGATATCCAGCAGTGGGATTGCTGGATCAAATGGTAGTTCTACTTTTAGTTCTTTAAGGAATCTCCACACTATTTTCTATAGTGGCTGTACTACTTTACATTCCCACTTGCAGTGTAGAAGTTCCCTGTTCACCACATCCATGCCAACATCTACTTTTTTGTTGTTGTTGTTGTTATGGCCATTCTTGCTGGAGTAAGTGGTATCCCATTGTGGTTTTGATTTGCATTTCCGTGATCATTAGTGATGTTGAGCATTTTTTCCTATGTTTGTTGGCCATTTGTATATCTTCTTTTGAGAATTGTCTGTTCATGTCTTTAGCTCACTTTTGGATGGGACCGTTTGTTTTTTTCTTACTGATTTGTTTGAGTTTGTTGTAGATTCTGCATATTAGTCACCAGATGTATAGATTGTGAAGATTTTCACCCACTCTGTGGGTTGTCTATGTACTCTGCTGACTGTTCCTTTTGCTGTGCAAAAGCTCTTTAGTATAATTAAGTCCCAACTATTTATCTTTGTTTGTATTGCATTTACTTTTGGGTTCTTGGTCATGAAATCCTTGCCTAAGCCAATGTCTAGAAGGGTTTTTCCAATGTTATCTTGTACAATTCTTATAGTTTCATGTCTTACATTTAAGTCCTTAATCTATCTTGAGTTGAGGATCCAGTTTCATTCTCCTACACATGGCTAGCCAATTATCCCAGCACCATTTGTTGAAAAGGGTGGCCTTTCCCCACTTTATGTTTTTGTTTGCTTTGTCAAAGGTCAGTTGGCTGTGTTTGAGTTTATTTCTGGGTTCTCTATTCTGTTCCATTGGTCTATGTGCCTATTTTTATACCACCACCACACTGTTTCGGTGACTATGGCCTTATAGTATAGTTTGAAATCAGATAGTATGATGCCTCTAGATTTGTTCTTTTTGCCTAGTGTTGCTTTGGCTATGCAGGCCTTTTTCGGTTCCATATGAATTTTAGAATTGTTTTTTCTAATTCTGTGAAGAATGATGGTGATATTTTGATGGGGATTGTATTGAATTTGTAAGCTGCTTTTGGCAGTATGGTCATTTTCACAATATTGATTCTATCCATCTATGAGCATGGGATATACTTCCATTTGTTTGCATTGTCTATGATTTCTTTCAGCAGTGTTTTGAATTTTTCCTTGTAGATGTCTTTCACCTTATTGGTTAGGTAGATTCCCAAGTATTTTTTTTTTCCAGCTATTGTAAAAGGGGTTGAATTCTTGATTTGAGTCTCCACTTGGTTTGTGTTGGTGTATAGAAGAGCTACTGATTCATGTACATTAATTTTGTATCCAGAAACTTTGCCAAATTCTTTTACCAGTTCCAGGAACTTTCTGGAGGAGTCTTTAATGTTTTCTAGGTAAATGATCATACTGTCAGCAGACAGCGACAGTTTGACTTCCTCTTTACTGATTTAGATGCCCTTTATTTCTTTCCCTTGTCTGATTGCTCTGGCTAGGATTTCCAGTACTGTGTTGAGGGAGAGTAGTGAGAGTGGACAACCTTGTCTTGTTCCAATTCTTGGAGGGAATCCTTTTAACTTTTCCCCTTTCAGTGTTATGTTGGCTGTGGGTTTGTCATAGATGGCTTTCATTACATTTAGGTATGTCCCTTGTATGTTGATTTTGCCGAGAGTGTTAATCATAAAGGGATGCTGGATTTTGTGCAGTGCTTTTTCTGCATCTATTGAGATGACTATGTGATTTTTGTTTTTAATTTTGTTTATGTGGTGTACCACATTTATTGACTTGCGTATGTTAAACCATTCCTGTTTCCCTGGTATGAAACCCACTTGATCATGGTGGATTATCTTTCTGATATGTTGTTGGGTTCACTTAGTATTTAGTTAAGGATTTTAACATCTAAGTTCATCAAGGATATTGGTCTGTAGTTTTCTTTTTTGGTTATGTCCTTTCCTGGTTTTGGTATTAGGGTTATGCTGGCTTCACAGAATGAATTTGGGTGGGTTCCTTCTTTCTTTATCTTGTGGAATAGTGTCAATAGGACTGGAACCAACTCTTCTTTGAATATTTGGTAGAATTCTGCTGTGAATCCGTCTGTTCCTGGACTTTTTTGTGTTGGTAATTTTTAAATGACCATTTCAATCTCGCTGCTTGTTATTGGTCTGTTCAGGGTATCTGATTCTTCCTGATTTAAGCTAGGGGGTTGTATTTTTTCAGGATTATTCATCTCTTCTAGGTTTTCTAGTTTATGTGTATAAGGGTGTTCATAGTAGCCTTGAATAATCTTTTGTATTTCTGTGGTGTCTGTTGTAATATCTCCCGTTTTGTTTCTTAATGAGGTTATTTGGATTTTCTTTCTTCTTTTCTTGGGTTAATCTTGCTAATGGTCTGTCAATTTTATTTATCTTTTCAAAGAAGCAGCTTTTTGTTTCATTTATCTTTTGACATTCTTTCTGTTTGCTTCAATTTCATTTAGCTCTGCTCTGATCTTGGTTATTTTCTTTTCTGCTGGGCTTGGGTTTGGTTTGTTCTTGTTTCTCTCGTTCCTTGAGGTATGGCCTTAGAGTGTCAGTTTGTACTCTTTCAGTCTTTTTGATGTAGGCATATAGGGCTATGAACTTTCCTCTTAGCACTGCCTTTGCTGTATCCCAGAGGTTTTGATAGGTTGTGTCATTATTGTTGTTCAGTTTGAATAATTTTTTAATTTCCATTTTGATTTTTTTTTTGACCCAAAGTTCATTCAGGAGCAGGTTATTTAATTTCCATGTATTTGCATGGTTTTAAAAGTTCCTTTTGGAGTTGATTTCCAATTTTATTACACTGTGGTCTGAGAGAGTGATTGATATAATTTCAAGTTTTTAAATTTTACTGAGGCTCCTTTTTTTGGCCTATCATACAGTCTATCTTGGAGAAAGTTCCATGTGCTATTGAATAGAATGTGTATTCTGCAGTTGCTGGACGAAATGTTCTGTATATATCTGTTAAGTCCATTTGTTCCAAGATATAGTTTACATCCATTGTTTCTTTGTTGACTTCCTGGCGTGATGCCCTGTCTAGTGGTGTCACTGGAGTATTGAAGTCCCCAACTATTATTGTGTTGCTGCCTATCTCATTTCCTACGTCTATTAGTAATTGCTTTACAAATTTGGGAACTCCAGTGGTAGATGCATATATGTTTAGGCTTGTGATATTTTCCTGTTGGACAAGGCCTTTTACCATTATATAATGTCCCTCTTTTTCACTTTTAACTGCTGTTGCTTTAAAGTTTGTTTTGTCTGATATAAGGATAGCTACCCCTACTTGCTTTTGTTGTTCATTTGCATGAAATGCCTTTTTCACACCTTTACTTTAGGTTTGTGTGAGTCCTTATGTATCAGGTGAGTCTCTTGAAGGCAGCAGATGGTTGGTGAGTTCTTATCCATTCTGCAGTACTGTATCTTTTAAGTGGAGCATTTAGGCCATTTACACTCAATGTTAGTATTGAGATGTGAGGTACCATTGCTTTCATCTTGCTATTTGTTGCCTTTGTACCTTTTTTGGTTTTGCTTTTCAACTTGTATTTTTGTTTTATAGGTCCTGTGTCATTTATGCTTTAAAGAGGTTCTGTTTTGATGTGTTTCCAGGATTCATTTCAAGATTTAGAGCTCCTTTTAGCAGTTCTTGTAGTGGTGGCTTGGAAGTGGCAAATTCTCTCAGCATTTGTTTGTCTGAAAAAGACTGTATCTTTCCTTCACATATGATGCTTAGTTTTGCTGGATACAAAATTCTTGGCTGATAATTGTTTTATTTGAGGAGGCTGAAGATAGGGCCCCAATTCTTTCTAGCTTTTAGGGTTTCTGCTGAGAAATCTGTTAATCTGATAGATTTTCCTTTATAGGTTACCTGGTGCTTCTGTCTCACAGCTCTTAAGATTCTTTCCTTTGTCTTAACTTTAGATAACCTGATGACAATGTGCTTAGGTGATGATCTTTTTGTGATGAAGTTCCCAAGTGTTCTTTGTGCTTCTTGTATTTCGATGTCTAGATCTCTAGCAAGGCTGGGGAAGTTTTCCATGATTATTCCCCCAAATATGTTTTCTAAACTTTTAAATTTCTCTTCTTCCTTAGGAACAATGACTATTCTTACGTTTGGTTGTTTAACATAATCCCAGACTTCTTGGAGGCTTTGTTCATATTTTCTCAGTCTTTTTTCTTTGTCTTTGTTGGATTTGGTTAATTCTAAGGGAGAAGACCACCACTCATATTGTCTTATGCCCAATTTCTGCCTCCAAAGAAAGAAAAAGTAAAAACTAAAAGGCAGAAATGAAATCCACAAGCAGACAGCCCGGCACCACACCCTACACCTGGTAGTTAAAGATCGACCCCTGACCTAATTGGTTATGTTATCTATAGATTACAGACATTGTATAGAAAAGCACTGTGAACATCCCTATCCTGTTTTGTTCCGATCTAATTACTGGTACATGCAGCCCCAAGTCACATACCCCCTGCTTGCTCAATCAATCACGATCCTCTCACATGCACCCCCTTAGAGTTGTGAGCCCTTGAAAGGGACAGGAACTTCTCACTTCGGGAGCTCAGCTCTTGAGACAGGAGGCTTGCCGATGCCCCTCGCCAAATAAAACCCTTCCTTCTTTAACTCAGTGTCTGAAGAGTTTTGTCTGCGGCTCATCCCGCTACAATTCAAAGACCTTATTTTTGAACTCTGAACTTCAGAGCATTTTGCATTTCTATAAGTGTATCCAATATTTCCTGAATTTTTAATTGTTTTTCCTTTATGCTGTCTATTTCCTTGGATATGTCTCCTTTCACTTCTTTTATCATTTTTTTGGATTTCCTTGCATTGGTCTTTCCCTTTCTCTGGTGCCTCCCTGATTAGCTTAATAACGAATCTCCTGAATTCTTTTTCATGTAAATCAGGGATTTCTTCTTGGTTTGGATCCATTGCTGGTAAACTAATGTGATCTTTTAGGGGTGTTAAAGAACGTTGTTTTCTCATGTTACCAGAGTTGATTTTCTGGTTCCTTCTCTTTTGGGTAGGCTCTGTCAGAGGGAAGATCTAGGGCTGAAGGCTGTTTGTGCAGATTCTTTTGTCCCACAGGGTGTTCCCTCGATGTAGTACTCTCCCCCTTTTCCTATGCATGTGGCTTCCTGTGAGCCAGTCTGCAATGACTGTTGTCTTTCTTTTGCGTCTAGCCACCCGGTGAGTCTCCAGGGCTCTGGGCTGGTACTGGGGTTGTCTGCAGAGTCCTGTGATGTGAACAGTCGATGGGTCTCTCAGCTGTGGATCCCAGCACCTGTTCCAGTGGAGGTGGCAGGGGCGTGAAATGGACTCCGTGAAGGTTCTTAGCTTTGGTGGTTTAATGGCCTATTTTTGTGCTGGTTGGCCTCCTGCCAGGAAGTGGTGCTTTCCAGAGAGCGTCAGCTGTGGTGGTGTGGAGAGGAACCGGCAGTGGGCGGGGCCCTAGAACTCCCAAGATTATATGTCCTTTGTCTTCTGCTACCAGGGTGGGTAGGGAAGGACCATCAGGTGGGGGTGGGGTCAGGGGTGTCTGAGTTTGGACTTTCCTTGTGTGGGTCTTGCTGTGGCTGCTGTGGGGGATGGGCATGAGGTTCCCATGTCAATGTGGTTGTGTACCTGGGAGGATTATGGCTGCCTCTGCTGAGTCATGCAGGTTGTCAGGGAAGTGGGGGAAAGCCGGCAGTCACAGGCCTCACCCAGCTCCCATGCAAACTGAAGGGGCCGTCACACTCCCACCATCGCCCGCCAAACAGCCTTCTGTTTCCAGGTGGTGGGTGAGCTGAGCTTGAGAACTTGCCCCAGGCTACCCACCTCCCAGCTGGGAAAGAAAAGGGCTTGGTTCTTCCCCCACCTGTGGAGTGTGCACACCGGATTCATGCTGTCCCTTGAGTTCTGGCCAGGAGGCTTCTCACCTGGTTCAAATTGTTACAAAATTCAGCTGGAGATTTCCTTCTCCATGTGGCGTTTCCCCCGCTACCCCGCTCCTCTGGCTGCCTTCCTGATGGATCCCTGTGGTCCCAGGCAGGAATGGCCGGCTTGGGGACCCAGCCAGCTCCCAGGGCCTTACCCACTGCTTCCTCTATCTCTGTATTTCGCTTGGCTGTCTAAATTGACTCAGCTCCAGGTAAGGTTGGAAACTTCTCCCGCAAACAGACCTTCAGTTTCTCCAGTGGGGGTGTGTTTGGGAGAGGAGGGTCTCCCTTTGCCACTTTTGCAGTTGTGACACTCACAGTATTTGAGGCATCTCCTGGGTCCTGCAGGAGCAGTGTGCTTCCTTCAGAGGGTCTGTGGGTCCTCTCGGTATTTCTGGTTTGTTCTTGCAGTCGATCTGGGACTAAAATTCACAATGCGAGCCTCCGCATGCTGCTTTGTCTGTCGGAGTCAGAGCTACAGTCTAGTCCTGCCTTCCGTCTGCCACGATCTCCTCATTTTCTCAGTAGATGCCATTTCGAACAGCAATAACAACATTGTAGTTTCTTACGACAAGCATCAATGATTGTACTTTTGGGCAGCGGAAATTTTATGTAAAATGAGGAAATGGGTGGTTTCCAGCCTGCTTGTCTCTTGGTGGTGACTTGCAGCTTTCCCTTTAGCGTTTAGAATCTCTTGCTACTCGTTGCTTTCATGATGCCACAGATTCTCTTTTGTCTGGAGAAATGTATGTGATAACCTGGCACTCACGCCTGGGTGTCTCGGTAGGTATATTAACCTACCAAGCATGTATGCATTTTAGAAATGTTATCTGGAAAGATCAGTCCATGACTCAGAGCATGGTTTTCCAAGTGCGTCATTTCTAGGACATGGCATCTGGACAGGGAAAATGTTTTTGGGCAGTGGAATGGTGAATTTTATGTGTCACCTTGTCCGGGCTATAGTACTCAGTTACGTAACCAAACGCCAGTCCGGGTGTCACTGTGAAGGTAGGCATTTCGTAGATGCAATTAACATCTATGGTCAGTTGATTTTAAGTAAAAGATACTAACTTTCATAATATGGGTGGGCCTCATCCCATCAGATGAAGTCCTTCAGAGCAAAAAACAGGTTTCCCTGAAAAGAAAAATCTGCCTGAAGACCATATAGCATCCTCTCCTGCCTGCATTTCCAGTCTGCTTGTCTGTCTCTACAAGTTTCAGACTTGCCAGCCCGCATAATTTCATGAGCCAATTCCTTAGAATAAATCTTTTAATGTACACATTCACACACACACATCCAAATGCTTCTATGTCTCTGGAGAATTCTGACTGATACACAGTGGCACAGGTGGCAGTTGTTTTTGTGTTCCTCGAATCGTGCCTCACTGTGGTCATTACTAGCACAATGTTTTTGTCAGGCCTCTGAGCTAAAGCTAAGCCATATATCCCCTGTGACCTGCAGGTACACATCCAGATGGCAGGTTCCTGCCTTAACTGATGACATTCCACCACAAAAGTAGTGAAAATGGCCTGTTCCTGCCTTAACTGATGACATTACCTTGTGAAATTCCTTTTCCTGGCTCATCCTGGCTCAAAAGCTCCCCCACTGAGCACCTTGTCACCCCCCACCCCTACCCACCAGAGAACAACCCCCTTTGACTATAATTTTCCTTTACCTACCCAAATCCTATAAAACTGCCCCACCCCTATCTCCCTTCGCCGACTCTCTTTTCGGACTCAGCCCGCCTGCACCCAGTTGATTAAAAAGGTTTATTGCTCACACAAAGCCTGTTTGGTGGTCTCTTCACATGGACGTGCATGACAGTTTTGAATGAGAACTGTTTAAATAATATATGTTAAATGGATCAGTGAGTCACCAACTGGAGATTAACCTAATATAAAAGTTAGTATTGAGGCTTTAAAATAAAAAAAAAATTAGCCTTGTGATTATATTTCTCCATAATATTGAAATCCTTTAAAAATAAATAGAACAGTCATGATTTTTTAATCTTAAGAAATACATTCTGCAGTTTTGTTTTTTTTTTAAATTCTCCACATAAACTTGAAGTAATGTTGCTATCTGGGACTCGAATGGTTTCTGTTTATCGTTAAGTAATGACAGAGGTTTGCTCTTAGTTCTGTTTTGAGTAAATATATGTCCCATGTAAAATTTGCTGCCCTCTGGTGGATATAGTTCAATAAACATTATACAATTATATATCAAATTCCATATATTAAGCAGTTTCTCATTTGTGTATGTTCCCAAAGTTCCTTTCTAAGTTTGAAAACTGGAATGCATTTTTCACATAAGAAGAGAGGTTAGTATCTCAGATTTGCTTATAAATCCCTATTATAATAAACGGTACTTAAAATATGGCACAAAAAATAGGGTAGAGCCTAACAAGTAGTTGCAATGATTTCATGAGGAAATGCATTGAAAGTGATCACTTGGGAACCCAGTAGCCATGTCCCCTGCTGTGGCCTTGATTACTGAGGAAGGCGAGGTGGAATCTCCTGGATCCCATCCCTGGGGGTGCTTCTGTGGCCTGCTATGGTGTGTCTATTGGGCAATGGGGATGGGAGGATAGTGAAGGACAGAATCCAAAGCTTTCCAGGAATGGGGTGAGGCTTGGGGGTGTAGTGAAAGGGACTCAGGCAGAGCATAGCCAGGAGGAACAGAAGTAGGTGAGTTTGAAAGAAATGAAAGATCTGGAAATAAATACATATGGGACTGAAGGGACAAGAGTGACACCAAAAGCAGGCAGAGAGGAGTGAAGAACAGTGGTAAAGAGTGTCCTGCACCTGCTCACAAGAGCCAATTGTTAAATTGTCAAGAATTTTGTGAGTCAGTTGTTAAACACAGACATTATTAAAAACCAAGTCAAGGCCGGGCAAAGTGGCTCACACCTATAATCCCAGAGCTTTGGAAGGCCAAAGTGGGATGATTGCCTGAGGTCAGGAGCTTGAGACCAGCCTGGACAACATAGTGAGGCCCCTATCTCTACAAAAAATCAAAATCAAAATAAATTAGCTGGACATGATAGTGCATGCTAGGAGTCTCAGCTGCTTGGGAAGCTGAGGTGGGAGGATCACGTGAGCCCAGGAGTTCAGGCTGCAGTGAGCTATGATTGCGCCACTGCACTCCAGCCTGGGCAAAAGAGCAAGGCCCTGTCTCAAAAAAATAAGTCATATAAACTTACAATGAAATAAATTGTCTTTAAAACTAAAGTAATATATACTCAAGACTCACCACTTCGTAAGTATTTTACTGTTATAGTAAAATCACCTATTGAGATGATTTCCATATTTTGCATTCATATGGTGGGAATATTCCACAATGATGTGCTGCCCAGCATCTCCCCCGAGCTCTGCATTCTGAGATCTCAGTAACTTGTTGTTGGTTACAGCGTGAATACTTTTGCTAAGAAAACCGAGAAATGCTACAAATCAAATGAGCTCTCCTGTATCCCCAAGAGCTGATTGTTAAACAGTTGCCAGCATTCCACTGGGTAAGGACATCTCTTCAGTAACAGAACGTTTTCTTTCTCTTCTTAAAAATGGTTTCACTACCTGTGCTAGATTGGTGTTCTAGTTCATTTATTCATTAAATCAAAAATTTTATTTTTTGATTCTCTACTTGTTAGGGATAATTTTCCATGGATTTCTTATGTGTCTGCGTACCTTATAAGAAAGGCACAGATTGCCCTTTGTCCCAGAAAATCTTTTCAGTGATGTTCATACAGTGAATGGCCTTGGAAGCTAGGGATTGGGTCTGCATTTGGAGCAAAGGGCAGACATACTTGCTGCCCATTATAAAATTTTTGCATCCCCTAAACTCAGCATTCCCCTCCTGTATCACAACCCACTATGTATCCAGGTATCTTTTGGTCCTTTTGTGTCACCCCGTAGACTTGGGGCTCG
>NW_012102865.1:2956877-2958701 GCF_000951045.1 Mandrillus leucophaeus
TGAGGCAGGAGAATGGCGGGAACCCGGGAGGCGGAGCTTGCAGTGAGCCGAGATCGCGCCACTGCACTCCAGCCTGGGCGACAGAGCGAGACTCCATCTCAATAAATAAATAAATAAATAATGAATATTTAAAATTTATATTGGGATAAGAATTAAGAAAGAGTTAAATAGTGGTGCGATAGAGTAATGGAGCCGCCTAGAGGGAAATCTGCAGGAGTTGTGGGGGACGGTCTCTCTGGTAGGTGGTTAAGCCAGGAGAAAGAAGTTTCAGCTGAAGAGTGAAGAGAGGGAGTAAGTAAAATAGTAAAGGAGGCCAGCCAGGTGCGAAGGCTCATGCCTGTAATCCCAGCACTTTGGGAGGCCAAAGACAGGAGGCTGGCTTAAGCCCAGGTGTTACAGACCAGCCTGGGTAACATAGTGAGACCTAGTGAGACCCTGTCTCTACCAAAAAAAAAAAAAAAAGAAAAGAAAAGAAAAAAAAGGAAAGGAACACAGTGGAGTCATGAAGTAGCATTTTTTTGGTTGATTAATAAAGGGGATTTTTTTTTTTTTTAAAAATGGGAAAAGATACGTTTTCTTCCATTTTCCTCTTTTCATTAAGGTAAATAAGTGGGAGGGGAGGTTTCTAGACAGTGTGATAGAAATGGCAGGAGATTGCACTTTTCCTGCATTGGAATCACATGAAATTCTAAATATTATATAAAGACTTGTGATTTGAGGAAATCCCTGGAAATAATCCTTGGAGGCTGAATAAGAGTAGTATTAGTACAGATGGAAGGCAGCCAGGAGTACAGAAAACGTGGCTGTAGTGAGAGGAATGAAATGACTGTCTTTGTACCCGCCCTGAGCAGTGCTCCTAAGGTGAGAGCTGATGAACTGGGGATGGATTGCCTGGAGTTTTAAAGTTTTCTTTCAACATTAGGTAGCAAAATCCACGGAGTATGATTCCACTAACAATTGAGAGTTAGAGTGGAGTGAAGCTACCTAAAGGACAGAGAAAAAGCGTTTTGAGACTCAGTTCCTGACTCTTGATTGCTCTGTGACCTCTCTGCTGTCTTTATTAGATATAACACTTTCTTATGAGAGGTTGCTTTAACTACCTCCCTGAGGATCTGAGACGGGAAAGCAAAGGCAGAACAGCAGACTATAAAGTCCCCTTCTTACATCTTCCACCAATGTGGCGTTTGAGTACTTCTGTGAGTTTTTAGAAATCTGGGTTAGAAATTATGCTCAAGGCAATTTAAAAGTAATATTTTTATGCTTGCTAGAAGTTACACTCAAGCCAATTTGAAAATAATATTTTTAGGTCTGGTATGGTGGCTCATGCCCATAATCCCAGCACTCTGGGAGGCCGAGGTAGGCAGATCACTTGAGTCAGGAGTTTGAGACCAGCCTGACAAATATGGTGAAACCTCGTCTCTAGTAAAAATGCAAAAAAAAAAAAAAAAAAAAAAAAAAAAAAAAAAAGAAGTATATATATATATATATTACTTGGGTATGGTAGTGGGCGCCTGTAATCCCAGCTACTCTGGACAGCTACTCTGAAGGCTGAAGCAGGAGAATAGCTTGAACCTGGGAGGCAGAGGTTGCAGTGAGCTGAGATGGTGACACTGCACTCCAGCCTGGGTGACAGGGTGAGACACTGTCTCAAAAAAAAAAAAAAAATTATACTTCAATATTTTTATTGACACAAATGGATATTGTATAATGTCTGTTCTAGATGCAATCTGTAAGTTGGTTTTATTTGCTTTTTTCTTTTAGTACCAGGTATTAGATAACCTAAAGGTATGCACAAAGGTTTTGTCCTTGGATAATAAACATGGT
>NW_012102865.1:2959861-2981996 GCF_000951045.1 Mandrillus leucophaeus
CAAATGGTGAAACCACTTATTTTAAAATAAGAAAACAATATGCTAAAAAGCATTATATTAAATCGGTAATTAAAATAATATACTAAATAATTAAAGGCATTATTTAAAATAGAATAATAAACTATTTCCTCCATAAGGACAGTTAGGCGTTTTGCCTTCATTGCCTTAAGGAAGGGACAGTACAGACAGATCTGATCACAAAAGTTAAATTCTTGGCTAATCTATTTCCGCTTCTAGAATTTAGCAGTAAGTAATAGATTTTGCAGATGAGATAAAGAGTTGTTTTTCCTGCTCCTGATTTACTGAACCTAGGAAGGAAGAAAGTGAGAAGGTGAACAAGAGGCTAGATATGGTGTCGCTAACAATTGGAGGCTGACACTTGATTTCCCCCCTTTGTTGACTGCCACTGCCACCTTAAAGGAAGATAGCAACCTCAGATACGTTGGAGTCTCAGATAATTAATTGAAGGGAACTGTGCTGCTGTTTGCTGAACCTGATTTGTTCCATTGCTAGAGCCAATTGTTAAATTTTTAGGAGTTTTGCGAACTTGCTAGTATCACATTGGTAACTTGAAATCAGCCATGGTGAGAGTTTTAATCTACAGAAATGGGCAGATGCTACAAGCCAGTCCCCCCACCACATCCTGGAGAGCTGTTGTTAAACACTTACCAGCACCCCACTGATCTGTGCCTCCCTTCCCAGGTGAAGCCTGGGGAAATAGACGGACTGCTGAGGACCCAGCGACTTCTTATATTCCACATCAAGTGTAAAATTTGCAGTGTGATGCATCCAGGAAGTTGGGCTTCTGTTATCCTTTTAGGGTTCCCGCCTGTCTCTTTGTACTCTGAGGAGGAGTAGAACAATTTCTTATGTATCTAAGAGCAGCACAGAGTGGGAAAGTATCTCAGGCAATACTGATAATTGACCTGAAGCCTCAGAGTGGTATGGGAGAGCAGATCAGTTTTTCTGAGCTCCTTGAAACGGGCATAGCAGTGATTCAATATGACCAAGTTTGAAGATTCCTGAGGTTGAGGCCAAATGATGTGTCAGCATCCTGTGTGGTTTAGGGTTAGGATTTGGGTAAAGCAAGTGAGTCACCAACCCTGGGTGCAACATTTAATGGTGTGCCAAAAAACTCAGTATTTTATTTTATTTCTTTAGTTAGTTTTTTAAAATTTTATTTTTATTTCAGTAGTTTTTGGAATATAAGTGGTTTTGGTTACGTGGATAAGTTCTTTAGAGGTTATTTCTGAGATTTTAGTGCACCTGTCACCTGAGCAGCCTATAGTGTACCCGATTTGTAGTGCTTTATCCCTTATCCCCATCCCAACCATCCCCCACCCCAGTCTCCAGGGTCTGTTATATCATTCTTATGCCTTTGTGTTATCATATCTTAGCTTCCACTTACAACTCAGAATATACCGTATTTGGTTCTCCAGTCCTGAAAACTCAATATTTTAATGCCATATTTGAAATATCAAAATGAAGCAAAAGTACATTATGAATAAAATATTAATATATTAAGCAAAGACAGTATCGGTATCAATGAGTTTTTCTTCTGTCTCAGGCTGTGATTGACTACAAGGGGTACTGTTACTGATCCTTCTTCACTTGTTTTTGATCCTGCTTCACTCCTCTCATCGTGGTCTAGGGGAGGAAGTGGGCTGGATCGGGGTGGGAGACAGGGTGCCTTGAATAGCTTGCAATTTAGTTCCTGAATGGGAGTTTGAAATGGACAGACAATGTGTTGAATTTCAGAAAAGTAAAGCTCTAATTCTTGCACATGTGACTTGTGGGCTCAGATTTGAACTTCCTGCACATGAGTTGGCTGCAAGTTATTCTTGCATCTATAATGAAATAATTTATAAACTTGTTTTATATCTCTATGTGGGATTAAATATTTGGTGACTTGTTGGTAACAGCTGAAGTCAGGGGTGACTTATAGAAATCATGTTGCCATTTTCTTAGATGGTTTCAAATCTGTAGGGGTATCTGTATGTATGTATATATCTCTGTCTATATATATTTTGAACTTCATTACAGTGTGCCGTCTTTTCTAGTGCTAATATTAAAGTCATTGGTATATATAGTTCTCAAGATCCTTCCAGTGATTTATCAAAAATGACAGAAAAATATTTGACCAACAATTTCATAAATTCACCCTTGACATATTTTCTAATGTCCTGGGTAATGTCAGCTTTCATCTCATCTCCTAGCCTCTGCCATTTCCAATAAAAATGAAACAAAAATGGGTAACATTTTATCAGTCTGACTATGTACCAGAAACTTTGGAAATTGCATTACATGCATTATCTTATTTTCTATGACAGCTCTATAAGAGATGCACAATTAAAGTGTCTATTTACAGGTGAAGAAACTGTACCCTAAGATAGTCACAGGCCTGGCAAATGGCAAACTCAAACCCCTGTCTGCCTGGTTCCAAAGCTTGTTCATATACTCACTGTGCCAAACCACCAAATACAGTGTTCTTATACCTCAAGATGAGGTCCACTGATCCCCTTACCCCAAGTGGCAACAGTGTTTTCCTTTTTCTTAGGGTTAGAATATTGTGTAGCATCTCCAGTTTACAGGGGCTGTATTATCTCTGTTTATTCCTAGGAACTTATTATAATGATTGATGAAGTATTAGGACTATGTTTCCTTATGAAAAATAACTATGAAAATAATGTCAACAGATAATGCTGGTGATGGAATTGAGTAGGAAATCTAGCACAAAATGGAAAATTTGTAAAACAAATGACAGACCATGTTGATATTTATGAATTGGATCAGTAATTCTTTTGTTTGCAAATAACAGAAAACCTTCTCAAACAAGATCTTGGGAGCTGGGCTGGTGGCTGTGAGAGGGTGGACTGGGATCTGGATTTGGAGTGGAAGGAAGCACTAATGATGTGGGGATGTGACGGCCACGCGAGCCAAGACCAGAACAGGGAGTAGTCTAAAGGTTAGGGTTTCAGGGCAAGAGTGAGACTGCAGAAAGAACACAAGACAACTGTGCAATAATGGAGGTCAGTCCATTCAGGCTGTCATAACATAATACCGTAAACCAGGGGATTTACAGAAGCACATATTTATTTCTCATGGTTCTGGACACTGGAAAGTTCAAGATCAAGGTGCCAGCTGTGTTTGGTGAGGACCCGCTTCTTTATTGATGGTATCTCCTCACCCTCGTCTCACATGGCAGAAGAGTAATGGGTCTCTCTAGGGCCTCTTTTATAAGGGCACGAATCCCAAAGATGGGGGCTTCACTTCCATGATCTAATCATTTCTCAAGTGCTTGAGTCACCAGAAACACCAAGGCATGATTAGAGGGCTGGAACTTTCACCCCAACACTCAACCAAAAGGAAGGGAAGAGGAGTTGAACTTGAGTTCAGTCACCAATGCTCAGTGATTTAATCAATCATGCCTACATAGCGAAACCTTCATAACAGACCCTAATCAATGATATTAGAAGAACTTTCTAGCTGGTGTACACATTGAGGTGCTGGGACGGTGGTCGGCCTGGAGAAAGCATGTAAACTCTGTGCTCCTCAGCCCTCTATACCTCGCCCTATGGATAGGGCAAAGAGATATGTCACAGGATTACAGATGTGCAGAGTGGTTTCTGATTCCAGGTTGGAAGCTGACTTACACACTGTGCTACTCATCTTTGATCTTCATAGGCCTATACTCTAATACTACTTTAGTAATACATATATAGGACCAGTAAGAACACTTAGCACAACCATTCTCTTCAAGTGCCATATTCTGGAGAGCTTCAATTCCAAAGCAAAAGATGTGTATCAAATTTTACAGCAAAAAAAAAAAAAAAAAAAAAAGGTTTTGGTAAAGGCAGGAAGATAAATCAAGAATACACATGTGAGAGGGGTTGAAAGTAGGTGTAAGACAAGAAGCCTGCACATTTTGGCGTGAGGAGGGGAAGGAACTGGTAGAGATGGTGGGTGGGTCACTGACTGAATGGCCCAGTGATGGCATCTTCAGGTGAGGCGCATATATGAGGAGGAGAGGAGAGTTCTTCCCAAGGGGCAAGTAAAGAGAAGGTGAATAAAAGGAAGGGTACTATTCGAGAATGATGCAGTGGAGAGGAAACAGGAAAAAAAATTGAGGAAGATTTCTCCCATTTAAAGAAGTACTTCAGTATGTCTAATTGGAAATATACATTATTAGTGGAAGTCTTTCAAATGAGTTCCTCAGCAAAGCCCAAGGTGGTTTAAGAATTTAATCTCTGTTTTCCCTCTTTCACTCATGGATATGCTTATGTATTATTATCATCAAGTGGACCAGTTGATTCTCTAGTTGGTTTTGTTGTGACATAAAATACCTGTTTAAGTGATCTTTTTACATGACAAATATGGTACCTTATAGATTTTTGAACTCTCAGTGTTTTCTCTCATGATTATTTGCCTTCATCCTTTTTCCTTTTCCTCTCTTCAAGAAGGTGTGCTCTTCTGTGCTCATTTCCTATAGAGGAATGTGGATCTTGAAGGTTTGGTGAAATCATATTTGTTTCCATTCTTTCCCAGGCTTTCCTTTTGCAGAATGCTAAGCCTCAAAGAGAATAAAAAGCCAGAGCTGAGGATTGGAGGAGGTTAGAGCTTTTCCAGGCAGATAGAAAAATTCAGATGAATTTGTGAAATTTGTGAATAAAGGGATCTATCCCTTACTCCCTAGGAGTAACACTGGAGAGATGAGACGATCCCATCTGCCTTTGTCGCCTGGATGAATCCTGACTTAGCTGCTGTGCTGCCTGTCTTTGAGCTTATAAGCCTATAAACTAACAATGCTTTAGTTATTAGAGATATACATTCCGGTGTATAGGACTATTAAGAACACTTAACACAACCATTCTCCTTAAGTGTCATATTTGGGAAGAAATGACTGCATGACATGTCTAGGTACCTAGTACCTTAGACAATCATACAGATGTTCTGTACCCCAGCATGGTATGAACGTAGAATGAGTCTTAATCTCCAGTAGTCTCCCAGAAGCAGCAGAGATTGTGTTGGACCTGAAGGAGCTCTGCAGACAGGAATGAGGCATGTCTCCTTCAGAGGAGGCAATGTGTATGCCAGTTTGTGTCCCCAGGCTCGGATTACACACAGAGCCAGATGGTCTCCTTCTGATGCTTGGATACTGCAAATAGCCCCAGAACTTAAACACAACCTCAGAGGAAAGTGGCAAGGGAGCCCAAATTAACTGAGATTAAGAAAAAGAACCTCATTTTTTCCCAGTTTATATCTAGGTTGTCTCCAAGACATTTATTGCAAATTCATTTTTTTTCAACTGATTTAAAACAACATCACATGACATACTAAAAATTATATATTTAGGTCTATATTTGGACTTTCTTTTCTATCCCAGTGAATTATTTATCTATTTTTGAACAGACACTGTATTTTCTTAATATTGTAGCTTTGTAATATATTTTATGACTTGTAGGGCTACTTCCTCCTTGTTACTCTTCTTTTTTAGATTTTTAAAAATTATTTTTGCTTATATTTTTATAGAAACTTTAAGATTAGCTTCAGTAGTTCAAATTATTGCCAGTATTTTTACTAGAATCAATTTAAAATTATGAATTAATTAATGGAGGTTTACACTTTTATCATGTTGATTTTTCCTATCCAGAAATATGGTATGCTTTTATTATTTGTTCATACCTATTTTTATTGTTTTCCATTACTAGTGTTATATAGTTTCTTCACATAAATTTTGCACATTTCTCATTAGGTTTCCTGTGTATAAGTCAGAGTCCCAGCAAGAAAGGTATAGCAGATATTCAAATGGGCTAATGGAGGGGAGTTTGATGAAAGGATTATTTTCAAAGGTGAGGAAAGGGTTAAGGAGACTCAACAAGGGACAGTGTAAAAGCTAATTTTAGGTGTACACTTGACTGGATTAAGTAATACCTAGAGAGCTAGTAAAGGATTATTTCTGGGTCTATGAGGGTGATTTTGGAAAAGATTGACATTTAAGCCAGCAGACTATGTAAGGAAGATCCACTCTCACTCAGTGTGAGCGAGGACCATCCAGTCGGCTCAGGGCCCAGATAGAACAAAAAGGCAGAAGAAAGTCAGATTCACTCTCTGTCTTCTGGAACTGAAACACTTTCTTTTCCTGCCATAGGACATCAGAACCCTAGGTTCTCTGGTCCTCGGACTCTGAGACTTACACCAGCAATCCTGCCCAGGCTCTCAGGTCTTTGGGCTCAGACTGAGCTACTTCACTGGCTTTCCTGGGTCTCCAGCTTGAAGATGACAGACCGTGGGACTTCTCAGCCTCCATAAACGTGTGAGCCAATTCCCATGGTAAGTCCCCTCTCATGTATTTATATCTATATCCATGTACTGTTGATTCTGTTTCTCTGAAGAACCCTGAAGAACACAGGCAGTAAAATATCCTGGGGCTAGCGATTGCGGAGAGTAATAAGAAGGTAGAAGGAGTGTACCAGACTGAGGAGGGGGTACTTAGAAGACATTCATGCCCTACACAGTGGGTGGCCATCTGTAGAGGGATGCAGTCAACCCAGGGAAGGACACACCCTGACCTCGCTCTTCTCTTGCCATCTGATTACCTGACAGTGCCTTCTGCTGGCCAAATCCAACAGAAGCCAGAGAAAAAAGGTAACCATTGATGTGGTTCACAAATGTCAGTCTCCTGGAACACAGAGAAGAGAAGAGTAAAGAGTAGATCTACAGGGGGTAAATGAGTGATACTTAGCACACTGCATATTTTATCTTTTTGTTAACATTGTAAAAATGAAGTCTTCTGTTCTCTCTCTCTGATATGCGTGTGTGTGGTTCTGCCATATTTGAAGCTAAACTCTAAAGGAGATGATGAACAATTAGACAAGTAGTTATAATAAATGTGCTATGATATGGGAAGTGAAAGATCCCATGAAAGCTTTAGTAGATAAATCTTGTGAAGTCTATGGAGTCATAAATTGCTCCTGAAACAAGAGAAGTTTAAATAGATATCCTGAGGATAAGGAAGGTGTTAGACAGATGAAGAGGCTGATGCTGGTGGGGTATGGCAAAGAGAAACTGGGGATGAGGGGGTTTTCAAGTTTGATGAGGTGTTTAAATATTTTATTTTTTTACTGTTTACTTGCTATCTGACCTTGGGTGAATTACCTAACTTTTCTGTGCCACAATTTTTCCATCTGTAAAGTAGTTATTATACTCTATTAGTCCGTTTTCACACTGCTGATAAAGACATACCCGAGACTGGGCAATTTACAAAAGAAAGAAGTTTAATGGACTTACAGTTCACATGGCAGGAGGTTGGGGTCTCACAATCACGGCAGAAGGCAAGAAGGAGCAAATCACGCCTTGCATGGATGGCAGCAGGCAAAGAGAGAGCTAGTGTAGGGAGACTCCCATTTTTAAAACCATCAAATCTCTTGAGATTCAGATCTGCCCCCGTAATTTAATCCCCTCCCCCTGGGTTCCTCCCATGACCCATGGGAATTGTGGGAGTTACAATTTAAGATGAGATATGGGTGGGGACACTGACAAACCATATCATTCCACCCCAGCCCCTCCCAAATCTCATGTCCTCACATTTTAAAACCAATCATGCCTTCCCAGCAGTCCCCTAAAGGCTTAACTCATTTCAGCATTAACTCAAGAGTCTACAGTCCAAAGTGTAATCTGAGATAAGGCAAATCACTTCTGCCTATGAGCCTGTAAAATCAAAAGCAAGTTAGTTACTTCATAGATACAATGTGGGTACAGGAATTGGGTAAATGCAGCCATTCCAAATGGAAGAAATTGATCAAAACAAAGGGGTACAGGCCTCGTGCAAGTCAGAAATCCAGCAGGGCAGTCAAATCTTAAAGGTCCAAAATGATCTCCTTTGACTCCATGCCTCACACCTAGGTCATGCTGATGCAAGAGTTGGGCTCCCATCTCCTTGGGCAGCTCTGCCCCTGTGGCTTTGCAGGGTAAATACAGGTGCACAGTGCAAGCTGTCGGTGGATCTACCATGCTGGGGTCTGGAGGATGGTGGCCCTCTTCTTATAGCTGCACTAGGTGGTGCCCCCATAGGGACTCTGTGTGGGAGCTCTGACCCCACATTTCCCTTCTGCACTGCTCTAGCAGAGGTACTCCATGAGCACTCTGCCCCTGCAGCAAGCTTCTGCCCAGCATCTAGGCATTTCCATACATCCTCTGAAATCTAGGCAGAGGTTCTCAAACCTCAATTCTTGACTTCTGTGCACCTGCAGACTCAACACCATGTGGAAGTTGCCAAGGTTTGGGATTCCACCCTCTGAAGCAACATCCCAAGCTGTTACTTTTAGTCATGGCTGGAGCAGCTGAGATTCAGGGCACCAAGTCCCTAAACTACATACAGCAGAGGGACCCTGGCCCTGGCCCATGAAACCATTTTTTTCCTTCTAAACCTCCAAGCCTGTGATAAGAGGGGCTGCCGCAAACCACAAAGGTCTCTGACATGCCCTGGAGACATCTTCCCCATTGTCTTGGGGATTAACATTTGGTTCCTTGTTACTTATGCAAATTTCTGCAGCCAGCTTGAATTTCTTCTCAGAAAATGGGATTTTCTTTTCTATCTCATTGTCAGGCTGCACATTTTTCAAACTTTTATGCTCTGTTTCCCTTTTAAAATGGAATTATTTTAACAGCACCCAAGTCACCTCTTGAATGCTCTGCTGCTTATAAATTTCTTTTGCCAGATACCCTAAATCATCTTTCTCAAGTTCAGAGTCCCGCAAATCTCTAGGGCAGGGACAAATTGCTGCCAGTCTCTTTACTATAACAAGAGTCAGCTTTGCTCCAGTTTCCAACAAGTTCTTCATCTCCATCTGAGATCACCTTAGCCTGGATTTCATTGTCCATATCATTATCAGGATTTTGTTCAAAGCCATTCAACAAGTCTCTAGGGAGTTCCAAACTTTCCACACTTTCCTGTTTTCTTCTGAGCCTTCCAGACTGTTCTAACCTCTGTCTGTTACCCAGCTCCAAAGTTGCCTCCACATTTTTGGGTATCTTTTCAGCAGCACCCCACTTTACTGGTACCAATTTACTGTATTAGTCAGTTTTCATGCTGCTGATAAAGGTATACCCAAGACTGGGCAATTTACAAAAGAAAGAAGTTTAATGGACTTACAGTTTCACATAGCTGGGGAGGCCTCACAATCATGGTGGAAGGCAAGGAGGAGCAAGTCACGTCTTACATGGATGGCAGCAGGCAAAGAGAGAGCTTGTGCAGGGAAACTCTCATGTTTAAAACCATCAAATCTTGTGAGACTCATTCACTATCACAAGAACAGCACAGAAAAGATCCACCCCCATAATTTAATCACCTCCCACTGGGTTCCTCCCATGACATATGAGAATTGTGGGAGTTATAACTGAAGATGAGATTTGGGTGGGGACACAGAAAAATCATATCGTATACTAAACTCACAAGTTGTCTTAAGGATTAAACAAGAAAATGCATTTACATTTTTGAGACAGTGCTTGGCAGATAGCACATGCTCAATAAATGGTAGCTATTATTATTAACAGTGTATGAGGAAGAGCTGGAGTCAATAGAGAGTGAGATCTATTGGAGTAAATACATCTGACTGTATACTGCTAGTGAGAGAGTCAGAGGCCCCACTGAAGACAAAGATAAGGATCTGAAGAACTGACAGCTTCATAGTAAGTTTTCATATTGTTCCAAGGGCAATAAAAAGATGGATTTAATACAGGGAAGTTGTAAGTTCATATGTCTATTTTTGAAAGTTTTGCTGCCACTGTTCATGTCTTGCCTCTTTTCTACAAGCTACATTTCCAAGCTCCCTGGCAGTTAGGGTCCATATACCTAACTTTTGGCCAAGGGTGTGTATTAGTCAGGACTCACAAGATAAATAGGACCAATAGGATGGATGGATAGATAGATAGACAGAAACAGATTTATTATAAGAAATTGTTTCATGTGATTATAGAGACTGGGAAGTCCAAAATCTGCAGTGTGAAATGGCAGGCAGAAGCTCAGGAGAGCCTCTGATGCCAATGAAATGTGGACATAGTTTGCTGAAGAATTCCCTCTTGCTTGAGAAGGCTGGTCTTTTTGTTCTATTCAGGCCTTCAACTGATTGCATGAGCCTCATCTATATTATAGGAGGGCAGTCTTCTTTACGCAAAGTTCACTGTTTTAGATGTTAATACCATTCAAAAACATCATCTAAGTTAACACATAAAATTAACCATCACAGGATGTGTTGGGCAGAAGTGATGTGTGCCCCTTATAGGCTGGGGGTCTAACCCTCTTGTGCACAATCTTCCATGCTTTCTTTCTTTGCTATTTGGCAGGTGGGAGGTACAGTATCTAGAATAGGATGTAAACTCTAGGGGGATGAAGGAGCCGCTAGGAGAAGGAAGAAAGTCCTTAAAAGACTAGGTGGAATAGACATTTGTCCATCTTTGTCTCTCATTGAATTGAGACATGTGTGAGAAACAGGTAGATGCTGTGTTAAGCTTTGGGACTTAGGGTGTTGTGGGATTGTTTATTACAGCAGTTAGTATATCCTGACTGATGAATCATTCTGGCAGCAGGGAGGACAATGTGTTGAAACAGGTTAAGGCTAGCATCAGGAAGGCCAGCTAGGAATTTTTGGTACAAGTCCAGGCAAGAGATAATGCTGAGCTGGACTAGGTTGATGCAGCATGTGGACAGCAGATGTTTAAATTAATCATACCGTGAGTAGTAATAAACATTTAGTGTTTTACCAAATTATCTCAGTGAACACTCCAAATTTCTATTTTTTTCCAAGAAGAATAAATTGATTGTCCAGATTTATTCCACAATAAAGGGAAAGTTATGAAATATAATGCTATTTCTGGTTTCTTGTTAACAGTTCATGTTCAACTTAACCAAAAGAATCTTAGGCAAACCTAAAGTGATAATGCTTAATTAGGAGGTACATGGCAGTGCAGTTAGAGGGAAGAAAAGAGGAAGTGAGACAGAGAAGGATAAGAAGCAAATTCAAGGTGACATATACCAAGTGGGCCACTGCTACATGGCTCTAAAAAAAAAAATGTACCTTAGAACAGCCCATCAGATGGAAAATTGCGGGGGAAGTTTATCTGTGAGCTGACTCATGTCTCCTGTCTCCTGTTGGCTAAAGGTCATTCCAGGGAAAATTTATAACATTGCTCCACTGCTTTAGAGGTGGAGTGAGGACCCAGAGATTCTGGATGGCTGGACAGCCTAGCATGACTTGCTGTGCCTGCAGTTACTACAGAGCAAGCAGCCAATGGCCCACAAAATAGGTTAGGCTTAAGAATCAGAGGAGACGCTCAAGACGGGTTGATAAATCTGGTTTGGAACTCATCAGTGGTAGCTCTGATAAGGTTGTTAGCACACTTATCTATGAAGTACTTTAATTAAATAAAGGGATATTCTAAACCTCACATTGCCAATGTAGTGCGATAGTATTACTGCTATGTATGTGGAAATTAAACACAAAAACAACAGCACCATTTTACATAGATATCAGGAATGTGGGGTGACATTCCTTATGAGGTCTTAGCTTTAAGTTTATTCTTTTACTGAATGCACTGAGATGTAGCTCCTAAAGGTTGTGAACTCCAAATATCTGAGACAGGTCTCGGTTAATATATAAAGTTTATTTTGCCAAGGTGGAGAACATGTACCTGTGACACAGCCTCAGGAGGTCCTGACAACATGTGCCCAAGGTGGTCAGAGCACAGCTTGCTTTTATACATTTTAGGGAGAAGGGAGACATCAGTCAACATACAAAAGAGGAACATTGGTTCCTTCTGGCAAAGAGGGACAATTGGAAGCAAAGGTGGGACCACTTGAAGCAGGCAGGGGGCTTCCAGCTCATAGGTAGATAAGAAACAAATGGTTGCGTTCTTTTGAGTTTCTGATTAGCCCCTCCAAAGGAGGCAGTAAGATTTGCATTTATCTCAGTGAGCAGGGGTGGGGGTGGGATGGAAGGTGACTTTAGTAGAATGGGAGGCAGGTTTGCCCTAAGTAGTTCCCAGCTTGACTTTTCCATTTAGCTTAGTGATTTGGGGGCCTCAAGATTTATTTTCCTTTCACAAGCTTTTCCATTATTTAAAGCAGACTTTGTCTTATTCTGCCTCTTTTTTTTTTTTTTTTCCCCTGCCAAAATCTGCATTATCACACTGAATTCTGACAACTGCCCTATGAGGTAGATGTAAGCATGGGCTCAATTTTACAGATTTGTAAAATAAAATAAGTAAAAAGATGTAACAACTTTCCCACAAGGTCACAGAGGACATTTTATATAACATTTTCCCTAATTCTTCATTTTTTTTTTTTTGCTGTTGTTGTTGTTGTTTTTTGAGACGTAGTCTCACCCTGTCACCCAGGCTGGAGTGCGGGGTCACGATCTTGGCTTACTGCAACCTCCACCTCCCAGGTTCAAGCAATTCTGCCTCAGCCTCCTGAGTAGCTGGGATCACAGGCGCCCACCACCACACCCAGCTAATTTTTTGTATTTTTAGTAGAGAAGGGGTTTCACCATGTTGGCCAGGCTGGTCTCAAACTCCTGAGCTCGTGATCCGCCCGCATCAGCCTCCCAAAGTGCTGGGATTACAGGCGTGAGCCACTGTGCCTGGCCAATTCTTCAGTTTTACACAAGTCCCAAAGGCCAGGAACAAAATACTGGTTCTTAAGTAGCCCGGTATTTTAGAAAAGGTGCCAGACTATTCTTGTGGAACTAGAAAGATGGTGACACAAAGTCAGGTTCCAACAATCACTTACTTGAGTTTCGAAACAGGGTGAAGTCAAACAAGCCGAGAGTCAGGAATTCTTTGGAGAGTGTTGTTGACAGGCTGCTCTTCTCCTCTCCCTTTCTTTGGAAGAGAAGAAGGACGCTGAGGAATGCGAGGGTCTCTTGGAGTTGGAGGGATAGAGGGTCTGATAGTTGGCTCATGCCTGAGGAAGCTAAAGGTGAGAGGCTGTGACTGGAGGTGCCTCTGCCCAGTAGCACCGTACAAAGTGCTAAACAGGGAGCAAAGGCATGTACACAAGGGGGAGAATAAAAGTAGCATATCCTGTGAAAGCTGTGTGAATGCAGAAAAGAGAGCTAGTCTGCATCCTCTACTGGCATATAGCTGATGGTGAAGGTACTTGAGGAGAGAAATGGGCAGCCAGAAGCCCAGGGGCCAGCAGGGAGGAGCAGTAAGTGGCCTGCGGGAGAAGAGGCAGTTGGTGCACTCTAGTGTGAAGGTGACCGAGGGCTGTCTCCAAAGACCCTGTAGAGGAGAATCAGCTTTGGAGACCGGAGAGAAACGATATGAGATCACGACTGTGTCACCATGGAGCAGCTGTGCACTTTCCTGCCAACTCCTCTTCCCTGGGCCTGACCTAGCAGGAGAGGGGGGTGAACAAGGAAGAGAAAGGAAGCCAGCTTCATCCTATTTCCCCACTGCGGGCTTCCAAGCCTGAAGCTGGGAGAGAGGAGAAGTTTTAACTTGAAATGAAGATTGTCATTATACCATTAGTCTGGACTGTTCTGACCTGGACTTTTTATTATCTGAAATCTCTAGATTGAAGGACTTTTTAGCTGAACATAACAGAAAAATCAATAATACATGCTTGATATTTCATTCAGGGTAGAAATTAATAAGTCTACAGAAATACGTTTTTCTTTTTTGTACATTATCATCATATCCACCTTGTAAAACTAATCATTCTGTTACCACAAAGCTTGTCCTTATCTGGCTCTATTAAAAAAAATGCTACATGAGAAGACAAAGACATCAATCAATGATCACTCATTAAGCCTGTGGTCTGAATTAGTTAATACAGTTGGGAATCAGGATCAGGAAATCAGGATTCTAAAGGCAAATATTATAAAAAGAATAGTCTGGAACATAAGTCACTGGAAGGTTAGGATACAGAGTGCATTAGTGAGCAATCTGGGCAACGAAGCTCAAGGGAGGGCGCACTAGTGGCGATGTGGGGTGGAAGAAAGGAAAGGACACGCCCCTGAGGACAGTCCATTCTGCATATGAGCAGCCTCCCTAAATTCCACCTGGTGCGACCTCTAGTGGTCACTCTAGTACCATAATGCAGTGCACATATCCAAAGCTGTGACTGGTCGGTAACATGAAAGTTGACTCTTAGTTTTCACCAGTTTAAAATTTTAGAACTGTGCAGGCAGAGAGCTCTTAATACATATTAATGGTTTGATTGCTTAGGTGGAGAATGGGTGAAGATGTATGCACCCAGGCCAGTTTCCTGATAGCTGACTTTCATGCTGAGTGTAAATTTGGTCACACATTTGAAGTGTCAGAAGGCAAATAGGAAAGAATTAAATAACTCATTGATTTCTCAACTGACCTTTGGCATTATTCATAAAAAGTACATAGAAGGCTTTGAATAAATTGCTTGTTGAATAAATGAACAAGGAGTTACTCCTTATGGAGTTTGCTTTTTTATTGTCATGAATTGGGAGAAAGATTTAAATGATAGGAACTTAGTATGTTAGCATCCACAAATTTTAAATTCACCTGCAAGTAAAAGAATAAATTTATTTATAATAGATTTGGATGATTCCTATTTTTGTTATTTTATTCATAACATTCTATACAGGCAATCCAAGACTCTAAGTGAACCACACACTTTCTGAGTTCCTTTGAGTAAATGATTATTCCATGTTGATTGTCCAGAAAGGGCAAATAGTGGACCCAATATCTTTTATTGGTTATTTTCAAAGTTTAATAATGTAGTAATTGTAAGTTCCTTTGAGATGTTTATTCTTTTTCTTTGTTTACTCATGAGGATATAATTTGAGATGTTTTAATAGACAATTATTATTGCAAAACTTATTTTAATTTGTGGCTTAATTAATAGTAATTTAATCAGTTCCAATAAGCATAATGAGAACATAAAAAGCTACTAAATTATTAGGTGTAATGATTTCTGTCTTTCCTCAAGAGGGCAGCAAAACTGCACTGCTCGGTTCTCAAAAATCAGTATAAAAATCTTAAAAAGCTGATACACAGACATTCCCATGACCTGATCGTTCATATTAGTCCAACTAATTAAACATAACATGTGTTGATATTTGTATTGGCATTTTACAAAAGTTTAGCTTTTCCTTTATGAAATGAAAAAAACAAATCTACTTCTTTCTCTTAGGTTAGACGATAGAATTATACTTGCCTAGGGTCTCAACATGCATTGTTTAGACAAGGACAAATGATTAAATAAGCTACTGAGGGTAACAAATAAATAACTTTTTTTTTTTTTCCGAAGTGTATTAGTCCGTTCTCATACTTCTATGAAGAAATACCTGAGACTGGGTAATTTATAAAGGAAATAAGTTTAATTGACTCACAGTTAAACTTTCCTGAGGGGAGGCCTCAGCAAGCTTATAATCATGGCAGAAGGCAAAGGAGAAGCAGGCACCTTCTTCACAGGGCCTCAGGATGGAGAGATGCAAGCAGGGGAAATGCCAGATGGTGATATAACTATCAGATCTTGTGAGACTCACACACTATCACAAGAACAACATGAGGGAAACCACCCCCATGACTCAATTACCACCACTTGGTCCCGCCCTTGACACGTGGGGATTGTGAGGATTACAATTCGAGATGAGATTTTGGATGGAGTCACAGCCAAACCATATCACCAAGTTACTAAAGTGATTGTACTTGAATCCAGTTGGGAATCAGGATTAAGAGTTTCTAAAGGCAAATATTATAAAAAGAATAGTCTGGAACATAAGTCACTGGGAAGTTTAGGATAAAGAGTGCATTAGTGGGCAATCTGGGCCATTTTGGAAATTGCCTTTCTATAGTCTATCCTAGGAAGGAAGACCTTTTAAATACACACACGCACGCATGCGCATGCACACACACACACACACAGGTATGTGTATGCATATATGTATGTACATGTTTATCTGTATATATAGTCCAGAGTTGAAGAAAACTTGAATACTGGATCCAGAAAAATCGGGAAATGAGAGGGAGTTGAATCTACCCTTGCCCACATGTATAGAATGGAATTTGGGAATTTCCTAGGCAGATTATAGATGAGGTTTGTCTTTAGCACTTATCACACTGCCTTCAGGGTCCTCTCTGTTCCTAACTTGCTAAGTGCTGTTCTTATATTCAGAAGGTGGTCAAATGATCCTGACAGTTGTTGCCTAATAGTGGTTCAAAACATTTCTTTTCTCTGGTATATCTGCATTTAATAGAGGACATGAGAAGACTGGAAGATTTTCAAGGCATAACGGAATGGACCATAGTGGACCCTCAGAGGCCTGCATTCTGCCCTGGGGCTCCTGCTTTCATTTTAATAGCAGCAGTTGTAGGGCAGGAACAGGGAGATCAGCACCTGCATGGGCCACAGTGACCAATTCCACCACTGTTTCTGCCAGAGGGAGGTACGAGTGGGCCATGCACTTATAACTGCCTGCCTCCACTTCTCATGTTGATGAAATATTCTGATGGACCATAGAGTTGGAGCATTTGCTCCATACTAGGTTTATCTTTTATATATAGTAGGCTTCCAATAAATGGTTGTTAAATGAATAAAGACCTCAAATGATAAATGAATGATGTAGCTGTTCTTCCACCTACTCAACACACAGAATAAAAATCCTTTTCCTTTTTGTGAGGTTAACTAACTTTGATGGAGGCAAATTTACATGATTGTTACTGGAAAGGGGACAGGTATATTCAACTGGAAGCATTTGATGATTCTTCATTCCATTATATTGAATAGGTTGACTAGGGATCAAAACAGGTTCAGTGGCATGGTGGCCATCATAAACAAATGTAAAGTTCGAACTTAAGGGTTGTTCTCATCTTTCAAACATTTAAAGATCTTGTAAGAATTAACATTAATATTTATTAAGCACTTATTCTTTGCAAATCCCTATGCTAGTTTTGTTTTGAAATTTACTGCACAGTATAAAAAGAATAAGCTATACCCTTGTCTTCAATGAATTTATAGTGTCCCTCTAGTCCCAAGACTAGCACACATGAAAGCATCAGAAAAGTAGGTACAGTATAGATCATTAATGCAAATGAGTAAGTGCCATGCCCTAGGATGAAAAGTTCTGAAAAGGGAAAGTCAATAAGAGGTAGAGACGCTGGGGGAAGGCCACCCAAAGAAAAAGGACCTTGAGATGACTCCTAAAGTACAGATACAGTTTAGATACAGAGACAAAGGGGGGTGTCCTAGGAATAACAGCTGTATAAAGACATAAGAAGTGCTGAGCATGGTCCGTTTTAGAAAACAGATTAGAAAATAACTGCAAATTGGGTAACAGTGGGGGCCAAAGTTGGAAAAGTGATTAGTTTTTGGAATCAAATCTAAAAAAAGGATGAATTCTATAACAGTATTGAGTAGGAGAACAATGAAAGGATAGCCGTGTTTCCAGATAATTAACCTCCTTATTTCCCCTGCTGTGGAAACTAAGTCTCTAGAATAATTGTAAGGGGAGAAATGTTTGGGGTGATTAGAGGATGGTGGGACCAGTTTACTTCTTAACTGTGAATATTTTTTTTTTTTTTTTTTTTTTTTTTTTTTTAGTCTCAGAGACGGAGTCTCGCGCTGTGTCACCCAGGCTGGAGTGCAGTGGCGCGATCTCGGCTCACTGCAAGCTCCGCCTCCCAGGTTCACGCCATTCTCCTGCCTCAGCCTCCGAGTAGCTGGGACTACAGGCGCCCGCCACCACGCCCGGCTAGTTTTTTGTATTTTTTAGTAGAGACGGGGTTTCACCATGTTAGCCAGGATGGTCTCGATCTCCTGACCTCGTGATCCACCCGCCTCGGCCTCCCAAAGTGCTGGGATTACAGGCTTGAGCCACCGCGCCCGGCCTTAACTGTGAATATTGTACTTATTGAGCTGAATTATATTTTCAAACCTATACAGTAATATATTTTAGGCTTAGAAATAATAAATCTGTATCTCAATTTTTATTCTAGGATAGTATTAGTGATCGATTCCAACCTGAACCTCATGCAAGTATCATAGTTACTAGAAATCCACTTAAAAGCTGAGATCCAATCATGGTACATTTTTATTTTTAGCAAGGAGCTGTTTCTAACGTCAACACTGGTAAACTAATGGTTTGTTGGAAGAAAATATGCCCTTTAATAGAAAGCCAACACATTCAGTCAAGAACATTTTACTTGTTCCATGTGAAAATCCACTATAGAAACAATTTCTGTTTTATCCTGAAATAAACATATATTGCAGAAACAGACACAGGACATTTTTGTGCATCAAGGTAATGTCTTTGGCTGGTTGCTATTGAGTACTTTCATGATGTGAATATCATCACGAATAATTCATCAATTCTAAACTAGATTTCACTTAAAGTTGCAAATTTACCATTTTAATGACATATTTAAAAAGTTTTCTGAAAGAAAGAGTACAAATAAAAGTAAAATAAGGGCTTCTGGTTCAAGATGGCTGACTAGAAGCAGCTAGTGGATTCCTCTTCCATGGAGATGAATCAAAATAGTAAATATTCACACTTTGAATAGATCATCTAAACGAGACAGCACGATGGAATTCATCAGATAAGTGATAGGAATTATGGAAAGCAAAGAAAAGCGAAGCCAGGCAGCCTACTGAGCTGGGATTGGCATGGAGCCAGGAGTAGCTCCCTGACATGGGGAAAGGCTGAGTGAGCAACCCCTGGGGCTCCACTCCCACCGTGGACTTTTACAATCCTAGCTATGGGAGAGCTCTCTGAACCCCTGGGGCCTCCAGTCTAACACAGGGAACTGCCTGGAGATTGTGCAGAGGCACTGCTTGGGCCCACATGGAATTCACAGGCTTTTGATCCTTGAAATGCTGCAGCCTGGTACTGGCTGCTGTTGCAGTGCCAGGAGGGAGTGGGGTGGTCAAGTACTTTTGCACACCCCAAAGATGTGTATCACTGCTACTGCTGCTGCAGGGTAGAGAAGCAAGCACATTGAGCACCCTTGCTTTCACTGCTCCCGCTAAGGGGGACCTGCCATCCCTCGGCTCACTGTACAGCCACCTTGCTTCTGCCTGAGCATTTTGGCTGTGGCCTGGCACCCTTCTGAGAGCCCAGCCCCCAGAGGCCTGCAATCTGCCCTGGGGATCCTGCTGCTGTTGCTGCAACTGCCACCACCACTGCCAGGCCAGGGAGGGAGTGGGAAGACAGGACACCTTTGCACACCTCAGTGGTGGATACCACTACTGCTTCTGTGGGAGGAAGGTGCGAGTGGGCCATGGGCCCCACAGCTGTTAGCTTTCACTGCTCTCACTGAGCAGGGCTACCCCTGCCTGAGCATTTTGCTGTTGCCTAGCACCCTTTTGAAAGCCTAGTTCTCAGAGGCCTGCATTCTGCCCTGCGGCTCCTGCTTTCATCTTATTAGCAGCAGTTGTAGGGTGGGAACAGGGAGACCAGCACCTACATGGACCACAATGACCAAATCCACCACTGTTTCTGCCAGAGTTAGGTACGAGTGGGCCATGCACCTTGTAGCTGCCTGCCTCCACTGCTCATGCTGATGGAATATTCTGCAGCTGCCTGAGCAGTCTGCCTGCTCTTTCTGAAGCCTTCTGCCAGCAGCCTAGGGGCCAGCCCACTCCTTCCTATCACAGCCAATACCTGAACTCTGGGAATTTGAAGACATATTTGCTTGTCCGGTCCTGGTTTAGTCCTCCCAGGACTCATGCCCATTGCCCAGGAAGCCATTTAGGAACCTGAGGATTAGAGGATTGCCTAGCCCAGTGATGGCACCTGATCATTCCCTCCATGGTCTGAGGTTGAGCTGATCCAATCAGCTGACACCACCACAGCTGACCCCCACCTACATGTACTGAAAGGCAGAACCATTCCCCCTCTCTCTGTGAAGCAGCAGTATTCCTACATTGGAGAACAGGAGAGCCACAAAGCTGTCTATATTGAGCTGAGGGAAGAGATCCCACGCTGAAGCCACTCCAGTGAAGAATCACAGGACAGGTGTTTTCCCTGGCTTTTAGTGACATTGTGGCCTGGCGTTAGATGACAGTGTCTGTCTGAACTGAGAGAGTCATCAGCCCTGAGACAAGGGTGTGATACAGAAAGAGGCTGTGTTCCTGTCTGCCCAGGATGTGGAGCTGGTGGAGCCCCCTCTCCAACTGCAGAAACCTTGGCACATTTCACCAGGAGCTCCTTCAGTCACTCCCATCAGAGCTGGTGCCCATGCGCATCATTGAAGTATTCATGGGTGAGCTTGGTGTTTCAGCTCCTCCCAATAAACCGAGATCAAGCAAATAGCCATCTGCTTCTGTGACAGACAGCTTTTGCCCATGAGCACCACCTACTGGTCTGGAGGTTGAACTGCAAAGCCCAATACAAAACATGCTAAGAAGTACACCAAGGCTAAAGAATCAAAGCCAAAGGACCCTACTCAACTGTGGTGTTTGATTTCCACACTGTCATGTGGAAAATAATCCCATATAAATGAAAGTAAATCAAAAACAAGAAGTGACACCTTCTCCAGATGAGAAGAAACCAGTATAAGAACTCTGGCACCATGAAAAACCAGTGTTGAGACATCCCCAAAGGAACATACTAGCTCATAGCAATGGATTCTAACCAAAATGAAAATTCTGAAATGACAGATAAACAATTAAAAATATGGATAACAAGGAAGCTCAATGAGGTCCAAGAGAAAGTTGAAAACCGACGAAACAAAATCAGGAAAACAATGTAGCATATGAAGGAAGAGATAGATATCTTAAAAAAAAAAAAAACAGCAGAATTTCTGGATTTGAAAAATTCACTGAAGGAATTACAAAATACAGGCACAAATGAAACTGGACCTCTGTCTCTCACCATATACAAAAATTAACTCAGTGTGAGTTAAAGACTTAAATATAAGACATGAAACTATGAAAATCCTAGAAAAAATATGGGAAAAACTGTTCAGAATATTGGCATAGGCAAAAAATTTATGACTAAGAACTCAAAAGCACATGCAACAAGAACAAAAATAAACAAATGGGACTTAATTAAACTAAAAAGCATCTGCCAGTGAAAGAAGTAATCAATGGAGTAAGCAGACAACCTACAGATTGGGAGAAAATATTTGCAGACTATGCATCTGACAAAGGACTAATATCCAGAATCTACAAGGACCTCAAACAACTCTACAACAATGATAACAACAAACAACCCTATTAAAAAGTGGGTAAGGGACACAACTAGACATTGCTCAAAGTAATACAAGTGACCAGCAAACATATGAAAAAAAGGGTCAACATTACTGATCATCAGAAAAGTGCAAACTTATACCATAATGAGATACCATCTTACATCGGTCAGAATGGCCATTATTTAAAAACTGAAAAACAACAGATGTTGGTGAGGATGAAGAGAAAAGGGAACACTTATACACTATTGGTGGGAATGTAAATTAGTATAACTTCTGTGGAAGACAGGATGGGTATTTCTTGAAGAATTGAAAATAGGAACTACCATTTGACCCTGCAATCCCACTGCTGAGTATCTACCCAAAGGAAAAGAAATCATTTTATCAAAAAGACACCTGCACTTGTTTGTTTATTATGGCACTATTCACAATAGCAAAGTCATGGAATCAGCCTAAGTGTCGATCAATGAATGACTGGATAAAGAAAATGTGGCATATATACACCGCGAACTACTACTCATCCATAAGAAAGAATAAAATCATGTCTTTGCAGCAGCATGGATGGATTTGAAGGCCATTATTCTAAGTGAAAAACTGCAACAGAAAATCAAATACTACAGGTTCTCACTTACAAGTGGGAGCTAAACAACAGGTCCACGAGAACATACAGAAAGAAATAGCAGACTGGGTGTGGTGGCTCACGCCTGTAATCCCAGCACTTTGGGAGGCCAAGGTGGGTGCATCTAGAGGTCAAGGGATTGAGACTATCCTGGCCAACATGGTGAAACCCTGTCTCTACTAAAAAAACAAAAATTAGCTGGGCGTGGTGGCGCACACCTGTAGTCCCAGCTACTCAGGAGGCTGAGGCAAGAGAATCACTTGAACCCGGGAGGCAGATGTTGCAGTGAGCCGAGATGGAGTCACTGCACTCCAGCCTAGGCAACAAGAGTGAAACTTTGTCTCAAAAAAA
>NW_012102865.1:2982046-2989859 GCF_000951045.1 Mandrillus leucophaeus
AGAATCACTTGAACCCTGGAGGCAGAGGTTGCAGTGAGCTGAGATGGAGTCACTGCACTCCAGCCTAGGCAACAAGAGTGAAACTTTGTCTCAAAAAAAAAAAAAAAAAAAAAAAAAAGAAAAGAAATAGTAGTCACTGGAGATGCCAAAAGTTGAGAGAGTGAGAGGAGAGTGAGGGTTGAAAAATTCCCTATTGGATACAGTGTTCACTGTTTAGGTGAACATCAGAAGCCCAAACCCCACCACTATGCAATATATCCATGTAGCAAGCCTGCACATGTACCTCTGAATCTATACAATTAAAAAAAACCACATTCTCAAAGAAGAGTAAAATAAAATAGAACACATGGAAGAAAATATATCACAAAGTGCTGAGAATAGAAAAAGTAACATCCTAAAGCTGTAGAATTTGGGGTAGTTCACCACTTAACACAATTTGGTAAATGGCAACGGAGAGCTTTTTAATACTCAGTTCATACTCTGTCTCTCTTGCTCTCTCTCTCTCTCTCTCTCTATTAGTAGAAAGTGTTTTCATAAACGTTTTAAGCTTGGGTTTATCCTCACTCAGGGTTCTTTCTTCCTTCTTTCCTCCGTTTCTATTTAAGCCATTGCTAGAATTTGATTTTGTTTTCTCTTAGTGTCTTAAAGTGTATTATTTTTGCTTTTCTAACTGCAAAACAATAGTTGCATATTTTTTGGTCCCTTTAAGTTTTTATTATAACTTTTTTCCATCCCACCTCTTCCTTTTATGATGTTAAATGGCAAAATGTCTATAATATTTAAAAATTTGCTTCCATCATCCTAAATGTCTTATTTTCTACTTTTATTATTATAAATAAACAAATTTATGTGCATATGTTTTTTTTTATTTTGTTTCCTGAAACAAGTTAAAATTTGAATGTTTAAAATAGTGTTGTGATATGAATACTGCAGGTGTTATTTCTATATAGGGACTGAGAAGTTAGGCCAATAAACACCTATTTATTGAACTTCTTGAAGGATTCCTGGGCAGCCTTCAGTGCTAAGGGGAACAAAAATATAATAAGTACTGGGGATATTTTAGGAATATTTCCTGACACCTTTTTAAATTCTAGTATTTGCAAATATCACTATAGAATATTAGTTTCCTCATATACTTTATTCCTGGCAGCCAGGAGAGTTGAAAACAATAAAGCTCTATTGAGAGACTGGACTGTCCAAATTGTTAGATTTTCATATCTGGCAACACCCACACCACCACCTAGTATTTCTTGAGAGTTTCATATATGGCAGTCACTGTTATAAGGAGTTTTCATTTATATACTTATTTATTCATTAAAATAGCTATATGATACACACAGATCATCATAATCATTGTCATTTTATAAATAGTAGGTAATGTAGGAAAAATGGTTAAATAACTGCTAATGGTCACTCAGTTGGTAAGTGGTAGAGCCGTGAATTTGAATCCAGGTATTCTAGCTTGAGAACCCACAGTCTTAACCACATTTACCTTCCATTACTCTGTATTTCTTTTCCACAGCTCACAAGCGTACTTTGATTAGGGGATGACTCTCTTCTGGTGTGCCTTTAGACAAATTAGACATTTCTTCATGGCAGACACATTTGGGATTGTTTTGAAACAAACAAAAATGAATGATTTAAATGACAAATGTCAATAATTATCTTTTTTTTTTTTACAAAATATATTCAATATAGTTGGATAAATTAGATATATAGATGACATAATTAATGCACAAAATCGAAATATCTATACCAGCAGTGTATACTGATATATGAAATCTCTAAAGAGTGTAGCTGGAGAATAATTAGGAAAGAAAGGATTGGAGAGAGATTTGGAATATATACAGAGAAAGATTGTATCTTCCGAGGATGTCGAAGAGTGTGTAGGTTTTGAGGAAGTGGTGGATGCTGATTGAGGTGATGTAAGGGATAGAGAGGAGAGCATGAAGACAGGAGTACATGTACTATTTGAAAGCAATAAAATGTGATGAATGCCACATCCAGGCAAAGTGTTGAACCCTGAATTGCAGTTTGCCATGCTCTCTTTTCCCCTTATTGTGAGCCTGGCAATTTTTTAGACAGGGGCTGCTTTATCAGCTTGAATTGCAGGGTGAAGAAACATGAAGCAGAGTCTTCTGACAACTCATCATATAGTATAAATAGAACTTTCTTACTGTTAGCCAGGAAGATTTTTGTGGAACTTATTAATGCAGCATTTTCTACCTTATAAAACTGGCTGGCAGGCAATTTCAGTATCCCAGGCGTAAAGGGCTAAGGATTTAGGCAACGAAGAACAGGAGCAAAATCTAAAAGTCATTGGAAAGGAAGGCTGGAAAGAACTTGGTAACTGATGGATTATGAGGTACAAAGATTTAGAAGAAACTGTGACATAACCTTAATGATTTTGGTTTGAGAAAATAAATAATCAAAATGAGAAAGCAAAGGTGGAAACAAGTGTGGAAGGTGTATATATATATATATATATATTTTTTTTTTTTTTTGAGATGGAGTCTCGCTCTGTCGCCCAGGCTGGAGTGCAGTGGCCCAATCTCGGCTCACTGCAAGCTCCACCTCCCGGGTTCCTGCCATTCTCCTGCCTCAGCCTCCCGAGTAGCTGGGACTACAGGCACCTGCCACCACACCTGGCTGATTTTTTGTATTTTTAGTAGAGACAGGGTTTCACCGTGTTAGCCAGGATGGTCTCAATCTCCTGACCTCGTGATCCGCCCGTCTTGGCCTCCCAAAGTGCTGGGATTACAGGCTTGAGCCACCATGCCCGGCTGGATGGTATATTTTTAATAGGTAGGAGAGATACCTTAAATCCTTTTTATGAAATTAAAGATAGTATAAGATGGTGTAAAAAAAAAAAAAGGATCATCAGAAAGAGTGCACTTGGAAAAATGTGGTAGTTCAGAGAAATTTCATAGTACTTAGAATGTGAAACAGATCCAATGGAAAGTTTTTGTTTCATTATGTTTTGTTTTAAAGTCAGGCTATACATTTGCATACTTAAAATAATAAAAATATATAGGAATCCAGCAGTGCAGGAAAGATGTTGTGGACATGGGTGGTAAAATATGAGTTCTAAGGTCCACAGAAATTAGGAAGGGATGTGACTGAGAACATACACGGAGGGGTAATATTTGGAGAAACGAGAGGAAAGATCTATTAAAATTTTAGAAGGAAGGGGCGGGGCATGGTGGCTCACACCTTTAACCCCAGCAACCTGGGAGGTCAAGGCGGGCAGATCACGAGGTCAGGGGTTTGAGACCAGCCTGGCCAACATGGTGAAACCCTGTCTCTACTAAAAATACGAAAATTAGCCAGGCGTGATGGTGGGCTCCTGTAATCCTAGCTACTCAGGAGGCTGAGGCAGAAGAATCACTTGAACCCTGGAGGCAGAGGTTGCAGTGAGCTGAGATCCTGAGATTGTACCATTGCACTCCAGCCTGGGTAACAAGGTGAGACGCCATCTCAAAAAAAAAAAAAAAAAAAAAAACCAAACAAAAAAAAGGAAGGATAAATGTAGAAATGGATATGCACTGACGTGGAAACAGGGACTGGTAAAGTTCAAGATCTTGATGATCCCAGTGCCTCAGTTTTCCACTAAAGTCAGTGAAGTTATCTGCTAAGTGGGACAGAAGGAGAGGGGCAGATGAGAGCTGAGAAAAGAGAAGTTTGGAATTGCCACAGAGTGGAGAAAACCTTGTTGTGATTACAGGATTGCCAAACAGAGGGCCTGTTTGAAGTTAGACTGTATGAATTCATAGTATGCCAAGTCGGAATAATTCTCTGCCTTCTCTCAGTAGTGCTCAGTGTCCTGGGAACAGGCAGGGAAAGCTCACAGGGAGGGCGATCCAGGTTTGTGATTCTTACAGATTAGGTTATTTGCTCGAGGTCATACTTATACAAAGTTCTCTTTAATCCATTCTCATTGTTTCTTCATAAAAATACAATGTCTTTTCACAGATACATTTTATATTCCTGTGGTTCTGATAATCTTCACACTAGCTTGAAATTCATCTCTTTAACCACTAGAGCCTAGATTTCTTTTTTACACTTGGCTCTTTATAAACGATGATATAAGTTTTTGGATAATTTTTCTACCTTCTCATTTTTTTCACTTTGATAGGCTTTTTCAAATAACTTTTATTGGTGAAAAAATTATCTATAGTTTTTAATAAAATGTTGTCATCTCATTTAATTCATCTGTCAGATACTTAATCATTATTTAGTGCTGAATATGTGCCAGGTGCTATGTTAAGGGCCAAGTTTACAAAGATAAATAAAACAAGGTACCTGTCTTTGATGGGTTTATAGAGTTCAAAAGTCTATTGGGCAAGTTCCTAAACTTTGTGTAACTTGTGTTACAATGGCTTCTGTTCTCATTTGGTATTGGGCAAGCTCCCCTCACCCCACATACTTTTCATTAAGTTTGTAATATTTACGAATTTGAAAAGTAAATTTTCATTACATTTGGTTTATTAATACATAGAATGAACTATTTTCCCATTCTCTGTTTTGGTCCCCACTGCTGGAACTGATATTTATTGTTACAACCACCTTATCCCACTAGGCACCACAGTCCTCACTGGGCTTTGCCATGTTTGTGCAGAAACACTGCCATTTCTACAGACTGTCCCAATTTCTATTGCTGTACTAGAACACTTAAATGTTAATGATGATTGCTGACTTATTTGGACACAAAGGGAAAGTTCTGCTTTCCTATTTCAAATTACACTTATTGAGAGGACAAGCAATGCAGTAGATACAGTTGAATAAAAACAGCTACTGCTTATAGATATATATAGTGCTTATGAACTCTGATTTTAAATAAAATTACTGGAAACCCACATTCTTTGCTTTATAAAGGTCCAAGCTCTTCTGCAAATTCCCAGGGGCATATAAACATGTGGGCACTTCTGATTTCGATTTACTGCCTCTGCTGGATATTTTTTTGTTTCTATCCTGTCTAATCCTGTTTCCACATAGGTATTATTTAAATATGGTACATTGCTCCTTATCAATATCTACAAATACATTATCCCTACACAATTCTGAGAATTTGTTGGTGGGAAATGGGGAGAAATGTTTATAATTTGAAAATGCAAACACATTAACATTGAATATTTAAAATTTTATCTTTTTTTTTGCTAGTAAAAACACTTAACACCACCCTCTTAACAAATGTCTAAGTGTATAATACATTATTTTGACTATAGGTACAATGTTGTACAGCAGATCTTTAGCGCTTATTTGTCTTGCTTCACTGAAGCTTCATGCCTGCTGATTAGTAACTCCTCATTCTCCTCCCCCCACCCCTAGCAACCATCATTCCACTCTCTGATGATACGGATTTGACTATTTTAAATACCAAATATAAGAAAAATTATGCAGTATTTGTCTTTCTGTGATTGGTTTATTTCATTCAGTACAATGCCCTCGAGTTTCATCCATGTTGTCACATTGTTGAATTTCCTTCTTTTTAAAGCTAAACTGTATTGCATTATATGTACACAACACATTTTCTTTCTCCATTTCATCTGCCAATGAACATTAAAAACCATAAAATAATTCGCAATTAAATAATAATTAAACAACAATAAATACAAATATTGATAAATAAAAATTAAACAATACAAATTCTTATTCATAAAAGTCTGAGACTGGGCATTTCTCACTAACTAAATGTCTACCGTCCTCTCAATTCCTTTCCTTCCCTACCTCTTCTCTCTGGCCTCTTTTACTCCATTCCAAAGTATTTACACTCCTCACATTGTCCCATGAATAAAATCTAGTATTAATTTGGGTTGCTTTGGATCTTCCTTCAGAATCTTTCCCTTTCTTTACCCTATGAGCTTTATCAAACAAGGTAGTTTCTCATGCAGTTTTCTTCTGAAGTAGAATTCTGGAACCACTCTTAAGACAATAAAATGTTCAATTTTATTATGTGTCTTATAATTTCATGAATCCAAGTGAAAAACTGGGGGGTATACATTGATGCAACCACTTTGGGAAACAGTTTGGCAGGACCAGATTCATGGGTGTGTAACCTGTGCTGTCATAGAGGTTTGTGAACTTAGAAGGGCCTACACTTGTTTTAATGTTTTGCTGTTGCTGTCTTGAAATTTTAATACTTTTAAAAGAAGGAGCCCTGTGTTTTCATATTTCATTGACCCAGGAAGTTCTATATGTGGTTCCACAGTCTGGCATTATTTAACACAGCTGAGTAAACTCAATGTTTCAGGGATTTCACTTCTAGGTAAAAACCCAACTGTAGCTCATATCTATATGCACCAAAAGAGATTACAGAAATATTTATCTCTGCATATTGTCTATTATTCATAATAGGCAAAAATCTGGAAACAATTCCATTTTCATCACCAATGAAGAAACAAATGAACTGAGCTATATTCATACAAAGAAATACTACACAGTGAAGAAAATTCATAGTCTAGTGCTATAAATTATAGTGAACTAATATCACCAACCTAATATTAGAAAAAAAGAGATAAAGAATAGTTTAAGATTGCATTTACCATAAAGTCTGAGAAGAAGCAATTTTATAAAGCTAGAGGAGAGTGTAGTGGTAGACTTTATGGAAGAAAGGCTTATAAATAGTAACTGGGAGGAAACATGGTGGGGGCCCCTGGGGTTCTGCTAATAGCCTTTCTTGACCTGGAGGGGAGTTACAAGTGTGTTAGTTTATAAAGCTATACGTTTATATTTTATACACTTAAAATGTTTCTTATATGCACAAACATTTAAAATAATGCATAGCATGGTGTTGGTACCAAGGGAAATCGGGGTGTATCTGTCTGTTGTGAGCAGGGTGGAAGCTCTTTTAAACACCCTCTGATTAAGAAACTCATTGCACTAATAGATGCTCTTCACCCGCTCTGTGAGCACACTATCAGATTCTTGAGACTCACTGAGTGGTTATATCTGTAAGCTTCGCTCTTATATATAATTTTGATAAACCATCTGATTTCCACTTGGATAAGTGAACATCTATGGTAATAGAAATATATTCATGATACTTAAGTTTAAAGTAAACTATTAATAAGAATTCAAGGGAATTTTCAAGGTCCAGAGTGAGACTGTGCCTCAGTAGGAGTCTGGTATAAAGAAATAGAAAGCCGGCCGGGTGCGGTGGCTCACGTCTGTAATCCCAGCACTGTGGGAGGCCAAGGTGGGCGGATCACGAGGTCAGGAGATCGAGACCATCTTGGCTAACACGGTGAAACCCCGCCTTTACTACAAATACAAAAAAAAAAAATAGCCAGGCGTGGTGGCGGGCGCCTATAGTCCCAGCTACTGGGGAGGCTGAGGCAGGAGAATGGCTGAACCCTGGAGGCAGAGGTTGCAGTGAGCTGAGATCGGGCCACTGCACTCCAGCCTGGGTGACAGAGCAAGACTTAGTCTCAAACAACAACAACAACAACAACAACAACAACAACAACAAAGAAAGAAAAAGAAAGCCAACATGAATTGCTTGCCATCTCTTATCTCTAAATCTTTATGTGCCCTGTTTCATTCTTCTCAGTCTTACTTTTCTAATACTCATCTACTTGGTAAAATATGGCCATGCCAAAGTTTTCAAACTCTTGTTCCTTTAGTTCAAAAGACAAGGCAGATTGATATATTCTCAAACTTAATTCCAAATTTTGGGAAAGAAAATCCTAAAACTTGCCTCTTTTTTTTTTTTTTTTTTTTTTTTTTTTTTTTTTTTTTTTTTAAATCCCTGGGCCACTTTCCAAGGCTAGAAGAGAGTCACACAACAATAATATATTTATTGCAGTCCACTCTG
>NW_012102865.1:2996384-2997320 GCF_000951045.1 Mandrillus leucophaeus
GTGGTTTGGCTCCGTGTCCCCACCCAAATCTCGTGTTGAATTTTAATTCCCAGTGTTGGAGTAGGGACCTGGTAGAAGGTGATTAGATCATGGGGGTGGGTTTCCCCCTTGTTGTTCTTGCTATAGTGAGTGAGTTCTCGTGAGATCTGGTTATTTAAAAGTGTGTAGCACTTCCACCTTCACTCTCTCTCTCATCACCATGTGAAGATGTGCCTGCTTCCCCTTCACTTTCTGCCATGATTGTAAGTTTCCGGAGGCCTCCCCAGCCATGCCCCCAGTACAGCTTGCAGAACTGTGAGTCAATTAAACCTCTTTTCTTTATAAATTACCCAGTTTCAGGTATTTCTTTGTAGCAGTGTGAGAACAGCCTAATATGGAAGATTTGATTAAAGTCCATAGTAAGTTGACTTTAGTAATGAAGATTATTCTAGGTAATATAAGTGAAGTGGGCCTCATTCAATCTGTTGAAAGGCCATAAAAGAATAATTTAGGTTTTCCTAGGGGGAAGAAACTCTGTTTTATGGATAACAGCTTTAGTTTATGTCAAGAGTCCCAGCTTGCCCCTCCTCAAAGCCTGCCCTACAGATTTTAGACTTGCCTAACAAGTTCCCACAGTTGCATAAGCCAATTACTTGCAATAACTCTTTTAATATATGTCTTCTGGAGGTCATATTTCTCTTGATGAATACTGAGTGATACAACAAGTCATAGCTTGAAAGAAAATATTTGTGTGTGTTATCAAAAAGGAGTAGATTTCAGACCAGGATGGTGAAGTAAGAAGTCTTGGGCCCCAATTCCCCTTACAGAAAGTTCAACTACCAACTATTCATGGACTAGAACATTCTTTCAAAAACCTTAACACCTGGAAACAAGTGTGAGACACCAGCATGATACGTAGAAATGAACAATATCTGAATTAGAAAGGTAAGAGGACTA
>NW_012102865.1:3002020-3012347 GCF_000951045.1 Mandrillus leucophaeus
AAGACAAGGCAGATTGATATATTCTCAAACTTAATTCCAAATTTTGGGAAAGAAAATCCTAAAACTTGCCTCTTTTTTTTTTTTTTTTTTTTTTTAAATCCCTGGGCCACTTTCCAAGGCTAGAAGAGAGTCACACAACAATAATATATTTATTGCAGTCCACTCTGTATAACCCCCAAAGCTTGTTTCTTAGTGCTTAAAATACACATGCATGCCTAAATTCAGGAGCTGGACTTTCTTTTTTTTTTTCCCTGAATGTTCAAGTACAACCACCCTGGCTTTCTGATTAATGAATTGGCTTTGATTTATAGCACAAAGGGAACATTGACTAGCATTTTATTGAAACATAAAAAGCAGGGATAATGTTCTTATCAAATCTCCACTTATAAGAAACATGGCATCAAATGAATGGATAAAAGGTTAATTTTTCAAAAAATTATGTTGTGATACTTGGCTATCCATTTTTGGGGAAAAATTAGTTTTTCTACTACATATCTGTCTTAGTTCACTCAGGCTGCTGTAACAAAATACGATAAACTGGGTAGGTTATAAACAACAGAAATTTATTTCTCACAGTTCTAGAGGCTGGGAAGTGAAATGAAAGATCAGGGTGATGGCAGATGTGGTGTACGGTGAGAACTCTTCTGGGTTGTAGACTGCTGACTTCTAGCTGCGCCTTTACATTGGTGGAAGGGTGATGCAACTCTCTAGGGCCACTTTTGTAATGGCACTAAACCTATTCATGACACCTTCACTCTTATGACCTTATCTTCCGAGGGCCCCATTTCCTAAAACCATCACTTTGGGGATTAAGACTTCAACATATACATCTTGGGGGGAACACAGACATTCAGATCATAACAACACTAGCCATTAAAAAATGCAGATAGAAAAAGTATGTAATAGTAAAAAAGTGTAAAAAACAAAGAAACCCACATGACCATAAAATATGAGATAATTTGTTTGGAAACATGGGCAAAAGAAGTGATGTTTAAACATAGTATAAGATGGTTTGGCTGTGTCCCCACCCAAATCTCATCTTGAATTGTAACTCCCGCAATTCCCACATATTGTGGGAGGGACCCAGTGGGAGGTAATTGAATCATGGGGGTGGGTCTTTTCTGGGCTAGACTCATGATAGTGAATAAGTTTTATGAGAGCTGATGGTTTTATAAAGGGGTGTTTGCCTGCACAAGCTCTCTTCTCTTGTCTGCTGCCATGTGAATGTACCTTTCACTTTCCACCATGATTGTGAGGCCTCCCTGGCCATGTGGAACTGTGAGTCCATTAAACTTCTTTCTTTTGTAAATTGCCCAGTCTCAGGTATGTTTTTATCAGGAGTCTGAGAGTTGACTAATAATACTTAGTACAAAATAAAAAAAGTAATGGGAAAAATTAATAAATTTGATTATATCAGAATTTAAAACTTAATTAAAGATACCACATAAATTTAAAGGTTAATGTGGTAGTCAGTTTTATATGTCCATGTGGGTAAGCTATGGTTTCCTATTAGTCAATAAAACCCAATATAGGTGTTACTGTGAAGATATTTGGAAGATGATGTGGTTTGGCTCCGTGTCCCCACCCAAATCTCGTGTTGAATTTTAATTCCCAGTGTTGGAGTAGGGACCTGGTAGAAGGTGATTAGATCATGGGGATGGGTTTCCCCCTTGTTGTTCTTGCTATAGTGAGTGAGTTCTCGTGAGATCTGGTTATTTAAAAGTGTGTAGCACTTCCACCTTCACTCTCTCTCTCATCACCATGTGAAGATGTGCCTGCTTCCCCTTCACTTTCTGCCATGATTGTAAGTTTCCGGAGGCCTCCCCAGCCATGCCCCCAGTACAGCTTGCAGAACTGTGAGTCAATTAAACCTCTTTTCTTTATAAATTACCCAGTTTCAGGTATTTCTTTGTAGCAGTGTGAGAACAGCCTAATATGGAAGATTTGATTAAAGTCCATAGTAAGTTGACTTTAGTAATGAAGATTATTCTAGGTAATATAAGTGAAGTGGGCCTCATTCAATCTGTTGAAAGGCCATAAAAGAATAATTTAGGTTTTCCTAGGGGGAAGAAACTCTGTTTTATGGATAACAGCTTTAGTTTATGTCAAGAGTCCCAGCTTGCCCCTCCTCAAAGCCTGCCCTACAGATTTTAGACTTGCCTAACAAGTTCCCACAGTTGCATAAGCCAATTACTTGCAATAACTCTTTTAATATATGTCTTCTGGAGGTCATATTTCTCTTGATGAATACTGAGTGATACAACAAGTCATAGCTTGAAAGAAAATATTTGTGTGTGTTATCAAAAAGGAGTAGATTTCAGACCAGGATGGTGAAGTAAGAAGTCTTGGGCCCCAATTCCCCTTACAGAAAGTTCAACTACCAACTATTCATGGACTAGAACATTCTTTCAAAAACCTTAACACCTGGAAACAAGTGTGAGACACCAGCATGATACGTAGAAATGAACAATATCTGAATTAGAAAGGTAAGAGGACTACTCTCACTCTGACCATGCTCTCTGTCCCCCGACCCAGCACAGTGTCAGACAGAGGATTTTCCTGGACTCAGTTTCTACAACGGGGAAAGAGGACTGGGGCAAGTCATTCAGCTTCCTTAGCATTCCAAGGTACTTCTAGGAAGCCAACTCTGATCTCACTCCATGGGGAACACGAAAATAAATGGCATGGCTTGCCTGTCCTTGGATTAAATAGAAACAAAGAAATGTGACCAGTGCACAACTCCTGATGGTAGCTCAGTGTTCCTGCCAGCTGAAGTACTGAGCCAGAGATATCAGCTAAACTTACAGCACACTTTTGAAACTGAGCTGCTTGACTTTGATGGAAATCATAATCTAGCTTGAGCCACTAGATTGTTATTCTTCCTAGCCAGCTTAAGAACCCACCCCAACTACCCTGCCCAGTTAGGGAGACTCCCGCTTCCATGAATCTCAGCAAAGCAAAGGGCTACATTGGCTTTATCCAGGAAGGTAGACAGCAACTCCACATGGCCAAGAAGCCTGCCCTATAACCCTGCATAGACAGGGAGATTCTCGCCTCTGCAGATCTCAGAAAAGTTAAGTGGCTCTACACCAGCCTAACCCAGAAAGGCAAGCAGTGGCTCTGAGCAGTCAAAAATCGACACAACAGTCCTGCCCAGGTAGAAAGATTCTCGCCTCTGTATTTTTTGGAGAAATAGAACAGCTAGTCCTGCTTGATTGAAATGTTGGACAGCCACTTATCTAAGCCAAAAGCTCACCCTACATAGCTCCACTCAGACAGCGGACAATCCCCAATTACACATTTCTTTTTTTTTTTATTATTATACTTTAAGTTCTGGGGTACATGTGCACAATGTGCAGGTTTGTTGCATATGTATACATGTGCCATGTTGGTGTGCTGCACCCATTAACTCGTCATTTACATTAGGTATATCTCCTAATGCTATCCCTCCTCCCTCCCCACTCCCCACAATAGGCCCCGGTGTGTGATGTTCCCGTTCCTGTGTCCAAGTGATCTCATTGTTCAATTCCCACCTATGATATTACACATTTCTAAGGAGCATAGCCTCAGGTCTCACCTGCCCAGATAAGTGTCTCCATCTAACTTTAGAGCCCAACCTGCAGCCATGCTCAACCACAGATTCCAAATAGTGGAAATGCCCAAGCACGGAGTATATCTTGTGGCCAGACTGACCAGAAGCCATCACAATACCCAGTAGCTCCACCTGATACCAGAGCAAGTGCAGTGGCCCAGCTGACTAGAGATCACATAACACGCTCTGCTTCCCTGAGGTCATCATGAGCTGGCACTTCCAGAATCACAGGCTAGACTAAATAGTAAAACATTATCCCTTCCAATAAGGACCAGGAGAAGGGGCTGTCTCTTCAGATGCACAGACAACAACATAAGGGCACAAATATTATAAAGAATTAGGAAATCAGGACACTTCAAAAAGAAACTAATAAAGCTCCAATAGTGGAACCCAAAGAAATAGGGATCTATAAAATGACTAAACAATGATTTAGAATAATACTCATAAAGAAGTTTATTGAATTACAAAAATATACAGATAGAAAATTTACTGAAATTTGGAAAATACCCAAAAAGTGAGAATATTGACAAGAAAATAGAAACGGTAAAAGAGAACCAGATAGAAATCTTAGAGATGAAGAATACAATGATTAAACAGAAACATTCAATAGAAAGTTTAAATAGCAGAATTAATCAAGTGGAAGAAAGAATCAATGAGCTGGAAGATAGAACACTGAAATTCTTCAGTAAGAAGAGTTAAGAAAAAAAGAATGAAAAAGAATTACAAAAGCCTATGGGAATTATGGAATTTCATCAAGAAACTAAACCTTTCAATCACAGGAATTCCGGAAGGAGAGCAAAGAGAGAAAGGGCCAGAAAGCATATTTAATAAAATGATGGTTAAAATTTTCCTAATCTGGGAAAGATACCAACACACAGGCGCAGAAAGCATGGAAGTCCTTGTCAAAATTAATTCAAAGAGGAGTATACTAAGACATATAATAATCAAACTATCAAAAAGTAAAGACAAATAACAAATTCTAAAAGCAGCAAGAGATGAGAAACATACCACACACAAAGGAAGGCTGATACAACTGTCAGTGGATTTCTTAGCAAACTCTACAAGCCTGGAGAGAGTAGGATGATATATTCAAAGTGCTGAATGAAAAAAAAAAGTCAACAAAGAGTACTTTATCCAGCAGAGCTGTTCTTTAGAAATGAAGAAAAGACCAAGATTTTCCCAAAAAAAGCTGAGAGGGTTCATTGCCAGACCTGACTTATAAGAAATGTTAAAAGGAGTTTTCAAGCTGGAAAAAGGGTGCTATTGAGTAACAGAAAAACATTTGAAGGTATAAAACTCATTCATAAAAGTCAGTACACAGTCAAATTCAGAATACTATGATATTGTAACATTAGTGTGTAAATCATATCTTTAGTATGAAAGCTAAAATTCAAAACTATTGAAAATAATGATTACAATAATTTGTTAAGGAATATGCAATATAAGAAGATACAAATCATACTATCAAAAATTCAAAAGGGAGGAGAAGTTGGGTTAAAATGTAGTATTTTTTGTTGTTATTGTTTCTTTTGATAAAAGTTAAACTATTATCTGCTTAAAATGACCTGTTATATCTATAACAAGTTTTTTGTAAGCCTCATAATTACAACATACCAAAAATCTGTAATATATATTCAAAAATAAAAAGCAAGAAATCAACATACTACTAGAGAAAATAATTTATCCACAAAGGAAGATAGTAAGATAGGAAGAAAGGATCTATAAAACAAATAGAAATAAAACAAATGAAAATAAATGGATTAAATTCTCCAATTAAAAGACATTGAAAGGTTGAATGGATAGAATATCAGACCAAACTATATACTGCCTATGTGAGACTCACTTCACTGGTAAGGACACACATAGACTGAAAGTAAAGGGATGGAAAAATATTTCGTACAAATGGAAATCAAGAGAGCAGGGGTAGCTTTACTTGTACCAGGTAAAATAGACTTTAAACACCATTAAAAGAAACAAAGGTCATTACATAATGATAAAACAGTCAATCCAGTAGGAGAATATAACCATCATAAATACACATTCACTCAATATCAAAGAACCTAAATATACAAAGCAAATATTAATAAATCTAAAGGAATACATTAACTGCAATATAATATAGCAGGGGACTTCAATGCCTCACTTAGAGCAATGGCAGATCATCCAGACAGAAAAGCAACAAAGAAGCATTAAATTTAATTTGCATTCTATACCAAATGAACATAACAGACATTTGCAGAACACTCCATTCAACAGCTGCAGCACAAACATTCTTCTCAAATGCACATGGAACATTCCAGAGTACATCATCTATTAGACCACAAAATAAGTCTTAACAAATTTCAAATGTTTGAAATCATGTCAAGTACTTGTTCTGATCATAATGGTTTAAAACTAGAAATCAGTAAGAGGAGGAAATTCAGAAACTTTACAAATACGTTATAATTAAGGAACATGCTCCTTAACAACCAATAGTCAATGAAGATATTAAAAAGAAAATTTTAAAAATTTGTGAGACAAATGAAAATGGAAGCACAGCATACCAAAACCTATGGAATACAGTAAAAGTGGCTCTAATAAGGAAGTTTATAGCAGCAAACACCTAATTCAAAGCTCCCAACCAGCAAAAGAAATAATCAACAGAGTAAACAGACAACTTACAGAATGGCAGAAAATATTTGCAAACTGTGCATCCGAGAAAGTACTAATATCCAGGATCTACAAGAAACTCAACGTAATAAGAAAAAAAAAACACACACACACACAAATAACTTCATTCAAAGGTAGGCAAAGGAGAGAAATTTTTCAAAAGAAGACATACAAACAGCCAAAAATTATATGAAAAATAAAAAATAAAAAACACAGATTTTGGCAAGGATTTGGAAAAAAGAGAAAGCTTATACACTCTGGGAATGTACCAGCTCTATTGAAAACAGGATATGGATTGCTCAAAAAGTTAAAAATAGAACTACCATTTGACCAGCAATCCCACTACTGGATATCTATCCAAAGGAAAAGAAATCATTATATAAAAAACGTGCCTCCACCCATATGTTTTTGCAGCATTATTTATAATAGCAAAGTCCTGGAATCACTCTAAGTGTGCATCAGCAGATGATTGGATAAAGAAAATGTGGCATATATATACTGTGGAACTACTCAGCCATAACAAACAATGAAAATGTGTCTTTTACAGCAACATGGATGAAACTGGAAGCCATTATTTACGTGCAATAACTCAGAAACAGAAAGTCAAATATGCATGTTCTCACTTATAAGTAGGAGCTAAACAAGGGTAGACACACACATACAGAGTGGAATAACAAACAATGGAAACTACAAAAGGTTGAAGTATGGGAGAATGATGAGAAATGAGAAATTACCTATTGTGTACAGTTTACATTTTCGGGTAATGGTACTCGAAAAACCCAGGCATCACCACTACATAATAATCCATGTAACAAAAATGTACTCGTTCCCCTAAATCTACAAAGATAAAAAGAAGAAAAAAGAAAAAAAAGTTTATACGAAAAGAAGAAAGATCTTAAATAAACAAGCTAATATTACACTTCAAGAAATAGAAAAACAAGAACTAATTAAACTCACAATTAATAGAAGAGTAGAAATAATAAAGATCAGAGCAAAAATAAATGAAATGGAGTTTGCTTTTTTGAAAAGATAAACAAATTGACATTTAGCTAGACTAAATAAAAAAAAAAGAGGAAATAACAGGTAAAAAAGAAGACATTACAAATACAGAAATACAAAAGATCATAGGAGTCTATAACAAACAATTATCTGCCAACAAATTGAATAACCCTAGAAGAAATGGATAAATTGCTGGACGCACACAACCTACCAAGAGTGAATCATGAAGAAATAGGAAGTTTGAATGGATCAATAATAAGTAATAAAATTGAATCAGTAATAAAAAGTCTCCAATCAAAGAAGAGCCCCAAACTGGATTGCTTTACTGCTGAATTCTAACAAACATTTAAAGAGGAGCTAATCCTAGTTCTAATCAAACTACAAAAAGATTGAAGAAGCAGGAATTCTCGAAACTAATTCTACCAGGCCGGCGATTTTCCTTTACCAAACCCAGATAAGGATGCAACAAAAATCAAAATCAGGCCAGTCATGGGATACATATAACTATGGAATGCTAAATTTGGATATGGAGTTAGAATACCTAACTGTGCAACACTTTGATTCCTTTCAGCTGACCTCGTTTGATTACACCAGTTTTATGGGCCCCTGAGTGTGGGGTTAGTGGTGGTTGCATTATTGACCTGCTGGCTATGTGAAGTTGCTCAACAACTACCCAGTCTTCATGTCCTTTTGTGAATTATTTCTGGAAAGAAATGGATTCCTAGCTCTCAATTGTAATCTCACTGCAGATTTGATAATACGTCATGTTGGATAATGTTGGATAATACGTCAGCCTCAAGAAAATTTCCAGATTAAATTGTCTGGGTGAGAAGTATAAAAGCGTATCTACTGGAACTGCAAGCTAATTGTGTCACATTCTTGGCTTTTCCGTTTTAAGTTACATGTTAAATGTGTATTTGAAGAAAGAGCTTTTAGTTAAAAACTGTGGGAAAAAAAGACATTTTGTCTCCCTTTCATTCTCTCAGAAATTGCTAAAGAAATAAGTTCAGTCAAAAGCTGTACGTATGTGGGAGGGGGTAGAAAAGTGGGGAAGGGGTGATGTTCCTCCTCACTTTCAATGAAAGAGGAAATGGCTGTGTTCCCATATCCTGAACTTGTCATAAACCTGCCAAATATATGGAATGTGGCCTGGAATGAGAGAGACCATACTTAGTGCTGACCTATCTCCTCTGATCTTTAGCAGGAAATTGTAAAAGTAAATGTTATAGTCTTGAAAGGGCTAGCCAACTATTCTTTGATTAAAGTGAAGTGAGCTAGAGAGATCGATGGGCAACCAGAGAATATAACAAAGATCTAAAGTAAAGGGGGGAAACATGATAGCAAATTGTTTCTCATATCTGAGATCTAGCTCCTAGTTAGGGGAAAATGCTTGGGGGAGGAGGAAAGTAAAGATGGAATATTTCCAGATAACAACCAAGAGAACTTGTGGATTGAGAAACATTGCAATTTCTTAAACAGAGAAAACTGCAGAGACATTTTTTCAGACCAGAAACAAACAAACAAACAAAAAAAAAACCCAAACCAAATCAAAACAAAACAAAAAAAACCAGATTTTGTAAAAGAATGATTAAGACAATAACCCTAATCAAAATTCAAAATTCTGTTTCTGTCTTTCCCACAATAATTTTAAACAACAATGTTGAACTTATTAAAACAAAGCTATGAGAAGAAATAGACCAGTTTGAGATACATTTCTAAAAAGGGCACGTACATTATAAGAAGAAAAACCCATGGAAAAGCAGACTTGTTAAGGGAAAAGTTTTCTATATTAAAAAAATTACAAATAAAAGGAGCTTTTAAGAACTCAAAAAAGGCATACAATAATTCAAGGAAGAAATTGTAAAAAATAGATGGAGATTAAGATCAAACTAGTAGTGCTTGAGAATAAAATGAGAGAGAGAGAAAAAATAGACATATTGCAGAGATGGTGCTACTGCCTCTGGTTAGAATGTAGAAAGAAGTAAAAAGCCTATGGTCCCATCATAGCAAGAAATCCCAGATCCACAACACACACACACACACACACACACACACACACACACACACACACTTCTTTGAGCACTTCTTTAAAGCCATCTAAGAACTGTGGATATAAAGTAGAATAAAGGAGTCTATAGAAGTCTAAAGATTTCAGAAGAATGATCACTTTCTAAGTTTCTATGTCAGATAGAACTGGAGGATACTTCCATACTTTGGAGCAATTGCAGAGATTGTGGGCTGGGTGGGCAGAGGAGCAAGCTTTTCATTGGTTGGAGAGAAACCTATCAGCTTTTGATGAAGTATAAAGACAGCATGCCAGACATAAAACTGGAAGGGCCCCAAATGCCAAGTAAGTCCTCTCTGGACAGTAATTTTTTCACATGTAAATTTTGCCAGGTAAGTACACACTGGAAAAAAGTCTGAAAAAGATAAACAGATTTACAATCTTGAAATATCACAATTTTGAAATCTCACTGTCTTGCTTCTCATGGTCTTGCAACCTCACAGTCACAAATTCCTGTTGTCTAAGGTCTTAAAGTATTTCATTGGTTGGAGAGAAACCAATCAAATTTTGATGAACTAAAACATACTTGTGTATGTATAAGTATATACATATACCTTAATAAGTGTATATATTCTTATATAAGAATGTGTGTGTATATATATTACTCTAATATATATGTGTGTGTGTGTGTGTGTACAAATCAATGGCTATGTTGTTTAGTGGCATGATTACTTTGGTGGGGCCTTAGAAATTTAAGCACCAAAAGTCTAATAAGATTTCTATTTTCTTTCAGCCTAGGATCCAATTTCCTGTGTTGCCACAGGGCTGATATCTTTGATCTATTAAAATCTGCATTGGTATAGGCAGGTGGCAGCTATGGTTGGATTCTGTTCAACTGTGTCTTTAATCACTTTGAATATAAGGCAAGGCTCTCTCTCTAGGAGGGCTTAAGGACAGAGCACCATCAAACTTCAATATGAGAGTCTTTAAGACTAAGAGACCTTGAGATCTCAATATTGCAAGACTGTGAGACTGTAAGGCAGCATGCTGTTATGATTTTGAATAACAAAAGACTGTATACA
>NW_012102865.1:3012397-3013264 GCF_000951045.1 Mandrillus leucophaeus
CGTTGTGCACATGTACCCTAGAACTTAAAGTATAATAATGATAATAAAATAATATGCACTAAGTGTATAATATTAACTCAAAGCAGACTGTGGTAAGTTAAGAATGCATATTATAATCCCTACAGCAAGAATTAGAACGTATAAATTAGCAAAGCTGGAAATTCAGTTGAAGCCTGGTGTAATGTTGCATGCCTGTAGTCCTAGCTACTCAGGAGGCTGAGGCAAGAGTATTGCCCAAGTCCAGGAGTTAGAGACTACAGTGAGCCATGATTGTGCCACTGCACTCCAGCCTGGGTGACAGAATGAGATTCTGTCTCTAAAAAAATAGAAAAGAAAATAATACAATATAAATGCAATTGAGAAAATAAAATACTATAAAAACTCAATACTCAAACCAAAACAAGAGAGGAAATGAGTACAAAATGTAAGAAATACAATGAGCAAGAAAACCAAATTGCAAATGGTAGGCTAAAACCTGACAACATAAATAATTACATTAAAGTAATGGATTCAAACCTGAAATTATAATACAGAGACAGAGAATTAAACAAAGTAAGGCCACACTATAAACTATTTAAATATAAAGACTAGTCTGGGTACGGTGGCTCACGCCTGTAATCCCAGCACTTTGGGACGCTGAGGTGAAAGGATCATGAGATCAGGAGTCCAAGACCAGCCTGACCAACATGGTGAAACCTTGTCTCTACTAAAAATACAAAAATTAGCCGGGTGTGGTGGTGTGTGCCTGTAATCCTAGCTACTCAGGAGGCTGAGGCAGGTGAATCACTTGAATCCGGGAGGCGGAGGTTGCAGTGAGCTGAAATTGTGCCACTGCACTCCAGCCTGGGCGACAGAGCGAGACTCTGC
>NW_012102865.1:3013314-3013964 GCF_000951045.1 Mandrillus leucophaeus
TAAAGTAATGGATTCAAACCTGAAATTATAATACAGAGACAGAGAATTAAACAAAGTAAGGCCACACTATAAACTATTTAAATATAAAGACTAGTGTGGGTACGGTGGCTCACGCCTGTAATCCCAGCACTTTGGGATGCTGAGGTGAAAGGATCATGAGGTCAGGAGTCCAAGACCAGCCTGACCAACATGGTGAAACCTTGTCTCTACTAAAAATACAAAAATTAGCCAGGTGTGGTGGTGTGTGCCTGTAATCCTAGCTACTCAGGAGGCTGAGGCAGGAGAATCACTTGAACCCAGGAGGCGGAGGTTGCAGTGAGCTGAGATTGTGCCACTGCACTCCAGCCTGGGCGACAGAGCGAGACTCCGTCTCAAAAAAAAAAAAAAAAAAGAAAGATACAAACCCAAAAATCCAAGGAGGATGACCAATATAGCAAGATGATTACAAGGAAAACTGTTTTTAGGCACTTCACGGTCAAAATGCTGACAACCACAGGTTTACAGAAAATTTTCAAAGTATTCAGAAAAATAAGACACTTTACATATAGGATTACCGTGATAAGGATGATGGCTGTCTTTTCATCTGAAATAATGAATGCCAGAAGATAATGGAAAAACATCTTTTAACTGCTGAATGAGTTAACAAAAAA
>NW_012102865.1:3014014-3014296 GCF_000951045.1 Mandrillus leucophaeus
TAAGACTAAGAGACCTTGAGATCTCAATATTGCAAGACTGTGAGACTGTAAGGCAGCATGCTGTTATGATTTTGAATAACAAAAGACTGTATACACACAAACACATATACACACAATCCAGATGTTAGATCTAGCAGGCAGACTTTAAAATAACTTATAGCTATTTTTAAAAATTCACAGGGTAAAGAAATAGACAATTTCTTTTCTTTTTTTTTTTTTTTTGGGACGGAGTCTCGCTCTGTTGCCCAGCCTTTAAGCCCTCATAGCTTTTTTTTTGTATTG
>NW_012102865.1:3015478-3015969 GCF_000951045.1 Mandrillus leucophaeus
ATACAAACCCACAAATCCAAGGAGGATGACCAATATAGCAAGATGATTACAAGGAAAACTGTTTTTAGGCACTTCACAGTCAAAATGCTGACAACCACAGGTTTACAGAAAATTTTCAAAGTATTCAGAAAAATAAGACACTTTACATATAGGGTTACCATGATAAGGATGATGGCTGTCTTTTCATCTGAAATAATGAATGCCAGAAGATAATGGAAAAACATCTTTTAACTGCTGAATGAGTTAACAACAACAACAAAAAAAGAAATCCTTAAAAATAAAGAAAAATTGAGTTTAGGATAAATGAAACCCATGCTAATATACTGCCAATAGCACTGCCCTACAGAAAAATTCTAAAGTAATCTTCTCAGGTTGAGGAGAAATGATAGCAGATATAAACTTGAACCTAGAGGAGAAGGGATTATATGCATCTGGAAATAGTCAACATGTAGGGGGCATAAATAATTATGTTTTTAAAATGTTCTTATTTT
>NW_012102865.1:3016019-3032722 GCF_000951045.1 Mandrillus leucophaeus
TTATGTATAAGCTTGACTGGGCCACTAGATATTCAGATATCTAGTTAAACATTATTTCTGGGTGTGTCTGTGAGTGTTTCTGGAAGAGATTAGCATTTAAATCAGTGAATTGAGTAAAGAAGGTTGCCCTCTTCAATGTGGGTGGGCAACCAATCTGTTGACGGCCTAACTAGAACAAAGAGACAGAGGAAGGGAGAATTTGGTCTCTCTGCCTGACTGAGCTTGGACATCAGTCTTCTCCTGCCTTGGACTGTGTTTATACCATCCGTGCAGCTGGTCCTCAAGCCTTTGGACTTGGACTGGAACTTGAACTATTGGTTCTGTTGTTTCTCAGGCTTCAGTCTCAGGCTGGAACTACACCACCAGCTTTCCTGAGTCTGCAGCTTGCAGATACGTATTACAAGACACATTTTACAGCTCAGCCTCCATAATTCATAAACCAATTCCTCCAATTACTCATAATTCTCTCTCTCTACATATATATATTTATATATACAAATTTAAAATATATAATATATAATTTTTACATTATATATTTATATTTTAAATTAAATCACATATATTTTATATCATATATAATCTATAATTTTTATATAATATATAATATTTTAAAAAGTATAATCTGGGTCTGTTTAGGCTACTGTCATAAACCTTTACTACCATAAACTGGACAGCTTATAGACAACAGGAATTTATTTCTCACAGTTCTGGAGGCTGGAAAGTCCAAGATCAAGGCACAGGCAGATTCAGTGTCTGGTGAGAGCCTGTCCATTAAGGTGTTCCTAAGCAAAAGAGCGTTCTTTTCTAAGAAATTTTTAGCGTACAATGTTGACCAGCTGAATAAAATTCAGCCACCTTGAAAACGATTATAATTTCTTTTTTCACTGAAGTAATCTTACCTGCCTGAAGTCATGGGATTAAATATTATCCTGGAGATTCATCTCATGATTGCAGGTGGCTTTAAGTGAATGATTAAACGGCTATTCTTAATCTCCTATTGTCCACTTCTGAAGAAGTTTTCCTGAGAAAAACCCTGACTTACTTCTTTAGTAGGGGTTGTGCTATTATTGTCATAGATGTAAATGCTGCACAATTGTTCTATTCCTTTCTCTTGAAATTACAACCTGACTTTAAGCTCTGCTGTTTTATTACCTTTTTTTCCTCTTGGAAACACCTTAAATCTTCAGGAGAGTCCTAGGAATATTCAATTAAAACTCTGCATAATGACTCTTTAGACAGTCAGCAGGGGAGTACTAATGCAGAAACCATGAGAACAGCTTATCTTAGAGTTGTCAAATATACCTGAGAATCATATAATGAGTGGATTGATATTGCACGTAAGAGTGAGAGTAACAGGAATTTTGATTTGGCCTCAGAAACGATGTGCTTTAGGGAAAAAATTGCTTGCTTTTTGGGAATAGACTTTTATAAAAACCTGAAGTGTTGTGAAGCAAGTCAGGGGATTTGGGTTCCAGGGCTTGCACGCTCACTTAGTAATTCTATGATTAGATATCTTCAGTCCTTCATTTGCCAATAATTTGTGAGGCTGTTTTGAGGATTAAACAAGGATGTCTCAGAAAAGAGCTTCAGAAATATATTAAAGCCCATCTATCTATTTGTTTGACTGAATGCCTTTGATCCTGGAGGAAAAAGTTTTGAGGAGTTCATATAACGTCCAGGGAGTCTTTTCATATGTTCTATGGGGATTGCAGGCTAGGAGTAACGAGTCAAAAGAGAAGCATCTCCATCTGATATAGTTTGAATATTTGTCTGCATCCAAATCTCATGTTGAGATGTCATCCCCAGTGTTGGAGATGGGGCCCGGTGGGCGGTGTTTGGATCATGGGGGTGGGTCCTTCATGAATAATTTGGGTCATCTCCTTGGTGATAAGTGAACTCTTGCTCCGAATTCACATGAGATCTGGTCTTTTAAAAATGTGTGACACTGGCTGGGCTCAGTGGCTCAAGCCTGTAATCCCAGCACTTTGGGAGGCCGAGATGAGTGGATCACGAGGTCAGGAGATCGAGACCATCCTGGCTAACATGGTGAAACCTTATCTTTACTAAAATATACAAAAAACTAGCCAGACGAGGTGGCGGGTGCGTGTAGTCCCAGCTACTCAGGAGGCTGAGGCAGGAGAATGGCGTGAACCCAGGAGGCAGAGCTTGCAGTGAGCCGAGATCCGGCCACTGCGCTCCAGCCTGGGCAACAGAGCGAGACTCCGTGTCAAAAAAAGAAAACAAAAACAAAAACAAAAAAAATGTGTGACGCCTCCCCTCACTCTGTCTCTCATGCTTCTTCTCCTGCCATGACACGCCTGCTCCACCTTTACCTTATGCCATGATTGAAAGCCTCCTGAGGCGTCCCCAGAAGCAGATGCTAGCACTATGCTTCCTGCACAGCCTGCAGAACTTGTGAGCTAATTAAACCTCTTTTCTTATAAATTACCTAGTCTCAGATATTTTTTCATAGCAATGCAAGAACAACCTAATATACCATCCTTCCAATCTTTATATCAGTTTCTTAGTCTGTTTGGGCTGGCATAACAAAAATATCAAAGACGAGATGGCTTATAAGCAACATAAATTTATTTATCACAGTTCTGCAGGCTGCGAAGTCCAAGATCAAGGCACCAGCATATTCAGTGTCTGGTGAGGGCCCACTTCTGGTACCTTAGAGAACTATCTTCTCACTGTGTTTTCATATGGCAGAGGGGCCAGAAAATTATCTGGGGTTTCTTTTATGAGTACACTAATCCCATTCAAGAGGGCTGTGTCCTTATGACCTTAACTCCTCAAAGGCCTCATCCCAAATATATCACACTGGGGATTAGGTTTCAACATATGAATTAAATCAGATAGTTGATAATTGCCCTGGATTTTTCTCTCTCATTCGCCAACTCTATCTAATAAATCATTATGCTCTATCAACCGTGCCTCTTGGATATCTCTGGAGTCTACTTGAAAGGCTCCACCTCGACCACCACCACCATGTTTAAGTCATAAGCATGTACCATATCTAGTTTCATGTCAGTCTATTCTTCAGTTTCAGAATGATTTTAATAAAATAAACATTGGATTATATACTTTTTTTACTTAAAATCTTTTGATGCTCCCTCCATCAAGATAGAGTTTAAACTTCATACTCTTCTTACGTGTTTCCTGATCTTGCTGTTGCTTGCTTTGTATCTTCATCTCTATTCTCCTCCATGTTTTGTGCATCAGGCAGTAGGAAACCACACAGGGTACGTTGTTATAATGTTATGAAGAAAATCCATTGTGATAGGACTGTGAATAGTAGAAATTGGAGGTCTTTTTTTTACCTTTTTTATATAAGTCTTTTGTATTGCTCATATTCTGTAAACCAGAATCTTTATCTTCTGTTCAATAACCACAAAGCGCTAAAGGGTCCAAGCTATTAAAAGAGATGATGGTGCAAGAAATAGAGACAAAGTCCACATTATAAAAATAACAAAATATAAAATAATAAAATATAAAAATAATACAAATAATCTCTTAGTGCAAATTAGTTATCAAATCTAATCAAATAAAACTTAAGAGATTTCGGGACCTAAATATTGTTTGTGAAGGAAGTGTTTGGGACTTGGGAATGTCTGTTTGACCTTACCTTTTAGGTAGCTTTTTTTTTCTTTATAAATACGCCTCAGAACTGGAACTTCAAAAAATATTGATTTAAACTTTTTCTTCAGAGGGAAATGTCTTCATCAATTAGTACAGATTGTTATTGATGTTTCCAAGAAATTTTACAACTTTTTTTTTGGCAGTATACTCCACAGTCTCAACATCAAGGCCAAGAGTTTTTTTCTTATGCCTAACCAAGCCCTCCCTCCCTCTTTCTAATTTTAGTACATTTCCTCTCATCATTTCCTTGGTCAAGATGAAGAATAATTTGGTTTGTTTTTTTTACTCACTATAACATTTGTTATTAAATTTCCTCATGGGCTTTTCTTCTCCAGAGGAAGTGATCCCAGTGCCTTTATTCTTTTCTCCAAATGATAGTTTTTTATTTTTCTCATTATATTTTATGTTTTTTGCCTTTCTGTATCCCCTCTCAAATTTCTTCACATTCTTGTCAACTGCAGAGACAAACACTGGGCACAGTATTCTATTAAGGTCAGACCATTGCCAAAAAAGAAGTGGAAGGTTGTTTCCTAGCTCTTGGCAAGTGACACTACTGTTAATATATCCTGGTATTATACTACTTCTCCCAACCCCCTTCCAATAACATTATCTTCAAAAGCATTTGTTCGATGTCTGTGTGCAGAGCCAGCTTTTAGAAGCATCAAAAGAAATTCAGATGGTCATCTGTTTCCATCAGACACTTGGTAGGAATAGACATCCAGTGTTGAAAGCCAGAGGGATGCAAAGAAGGAAGATGATTGTAAAACCAAAGTTAAGATTTTCTCAGTGGAAGTTAGTGAGAAGGCAGGAGTCTAAGATGCTAGTTTTGTCTAAAATGGTTGGAAATAAATACCAGGAGAGAGAAGTGCAACAAAGGCAGGTTTGCTTTGCAACAAGCCTTTGATAATAGAATTCAGTTCATTCTCTGTATAGAGAGGAAATGTACATGGTATTTCAATGCAAACTTGATGGCCCTTTCTTGGTCCAGAGTGGTTCAGTGTATTCCTTCTGCTTTGTTGCAAGATTGGGGGACTCAGCCTGATTTCTTTGTCTTCTCTGGCTGACACTACTCTGTCCCATGGATATTTTTCCTCGCCTTAGGTCTCTTCAGCTCACTCGTTCTTTTTTGCCTCTAAAGACAAAACTACACAATCTCCTTCTATGTAAAGGATATAATCACCCCCACTAGAAGGAAATAAGGAAAAAGGGAGATTTTTTAAAAAGGAGGAGGAAGGTACATAGTTCACAAAAAGTGGCCCCTGAGATGAACGAACTATATGCTACAAAATATTTCTGCCCCCAGCTTCAGTCCTGGGTGTCAAGTATTCTAAACCTATTGAATCTTTCTGACTGTGCTCTTAGAAGTAATCAAGGCCAGGTCATGGAATAAAAATAACACAGTAATGAATCTGGTCCCTAATATCTCTGAGGCTTCCCAATCAAGTTTACTCTGTCCACTAAGTTTTTGGTATTTTAATTTCCCCAGTATTTCTCAATGTCTATTGTGAGCATATAGTTTGATATTGCGAGGACATAGTTTAAGGAACTCTCTCTTCTAAATTAACAAGCCATTTGGGATCCAGAAAAGATCCGGAAATTCTATACTCTGACTTTTGATGAAAATCTTGGATTCTGATCATCGATATTAACTTGAGAAAAATTCTCATTTTCCAAATACATATGAAGTAAATAAAAAAAGAAATGGGCAGAGTGCTCATAGGCTGTAACGTTTATTACAAGCAAGAAAAACAACTGGTGTTACAAAGAATACATTTAACTTGCCCCTAGGAAATTAATCTTATTTTCCTTTTTTACTTTCTAAAAGTTCACAGACTGAGTCAGTTGCCATTTATATTTGTAATTTAGAGAAAGTAGGTCTTCTCATGAAAAAGAGAAAATTATTTTCCTGCATTTCCATACTTAGGACAGTTTAGATGTTACTTTAAAATGTTAGTTTAAATTTAAAAGGTGATTCAATGTTCTAACAAATACACTCGGTGTAATTATATTTATAATTTTCAGGAAATTAAAATGTAATTACTGCCCTTATGAAGATATTAGTTTCTGTGCTGTGAAATATTATCTAAAACGTCAGTGGCATCAGTACTGATATGGGCATTGGTGAACAGTGCAGGGATGATAGAAGAGCAGATGATTATGAGATGAAGAGTTGATGGAGAAGCCTGTCCTGTGTTGGATAATGTAGCTGGGTATAATGTATGTATTTGCCCCTCAACATGCCTCAGGGATACACTAGGCTTCTCCATGATACAGCAAACAAGGGGTTAATGCCTAGAAACAGGGTCTTTCTAAGACCTTGAACACCAGGAGCACTACTGGTATCCAAGCTGACTGGATTCAGCATATTTTGGGCAAGCTGACAGAAATTCAGCTGGCCTGAATTTTCTTGTGTAAAAGTTGAGAATAATTATTAAATAAATATTCTAGTTTCTCAGCCCATATGATTTATTAAGTCCTTCAGTTAAGAGTATGCTGGATGATACATTAAATGACTCCTCAAACACCAATATGCCTAGCATGCAATGCTGCTTTCAAGGCTCTATTGAGTGCCCTGGCCAAGTTCAGTAACATGTCCCTGATTTTCAGATCTGAGGAAGATTTTTTCAGTTCTCATCTTAACTTTCCAGAGACATTTGATATGATTGGCTGCTCCTTGTTTTGAAACCTTTCTTGGCATTCCGGAAGCCAAGTTTTTGTCTCTTTGCTCACCAACTGTCATTCCTGTCTCCTTCACCAGATTCTCTTATTCTGTTATCTCCTCAAATTTGGTGTTTTTCACAATCTGTTCTTGATCTTTTCCTTTTCTTACAGGATAATGGACTATTATCTGTTTCCATGATTTTAACCCATTCCTACACATTGATGGCTCCCCGGTCATTCTCTCTTCTCCAGGAGTCTCTTGATCAACATTCCTCAATTCCCTGTTCAGTCCCCCAAACCTGAAAGCTTTTCTCTACATGCCTCCCACATTCAATTAGTCTTCAAAAAATAATACTTGTTTTTATTTCTCAGGTTTGTACTCTGCTGTGTTTACTTCTCACCGGAGTTAGTTCAGGTCTTCATCTTTTTTTTATGTTTTACTTTCTTTATTATTTCAATAACATTCAAACTCAACTACATTATGTTTGCTTCTTGGTCTCTCTCTAAGACATACAAAGACGTGCCTTTGTCATCCCCTATATTCCTAGTGCGTAATAGTATCTGCTACATAGTAGGTATTCTATAAATGCTTACTGACTAAACAGTACACTGTATCTGGATGTTCCTTCTTTGGGGAACATTGTTTTACCTCTCTCCCTATGCATAAGACTTCAGTGTTGTTGTAGCCTGTTCTCTTACCACTTCTTTATGCCTGAGAATTAAACTCATGACTGTTGAAGTGTCAGTTGCCCATATGCATATCAGTTCAGCTAGTGCTACCTAAAAGCAAGTTTGGCCCGCAGTGAGCATCTTGTTGTAAATGATCAGTTTTGAAAGGTTCCTCTGGGAATCTAATTAATCTCTGTGAGTAGAGACATCTTGCACTGCTGCTTTCCAAGAAGCTGCCAGATGGCTCACAGAAAAGTTTCATTATTTAAAATCTTTACAGAAGCATCCAGGGAAAATGTTGTGGGCAAATATTCAAACCAGATAAGTAAGTGAAGCAGTGGCTGGGGGAAGGATATCATTTAACTTACCTATTCCCAGCTGAGGCTTACCTGCTTCTAAGCATAGAGAAGTCTGATTTACTGACTCATTCCAGTTCCTGAATGGTGATTGTTAATCCCTAAGAGCCATCTCCACTGAGCAGGCTGCAAACAAATCCTTTAACAAAACCTTTAAAAGATGTCTTAGAGATGGGATTAAATTGCTAATATGATTTTTGTTAATGAAAGACTAATAGATGGTAACAAAGTGGCTCTCAATTATGAACAAGCTTTGGGTGATAAATGCTTAGTACAAGAGAGGTTACGAAAAGAATGGACAACAGTGAATGGGCTTATTTGGAGAAGAAAGGGTCTAGTATTTGCTCCCCTGAGGTTTTCACTGTTTCTTCTTCAGTCTTTAATGTGACCACATCAAAAGGGCTTGGGATGTTAGAAAGAATTGGAAGCAAGACAAATTCAATTCCATGAACAGAAGTTTCTAAGAATTTTCCTTGTCCTGGGTAGATCAAACTACACCAGTAAAATTCAAGTTCTTCCAGACATGCAGCTGGATTACACCACAGGTCGGTGGCTAAATGTTTAGGGACCTATTTTCAAGGGTGTGGGAAAGCAGGAATACTTGCATTTCTTTATACTTTTCTCAAACCTATGGGATCAAGACCATTTATCCTCTTAAAAATGTAACCTAAACTTATCCTGAAAGCTCTGGATGATGCATTTTGGAGCATATAAATAGCTAAATAGCTTATTTTTTTTCCTTGATAAATTGGACCATTGTCTAATATGAAGCATTGAGGGTGGAATCAATGCTATTTCATTGTGCTAGATGAGAGGTCAGGTTTTAAGTATACACATTTTTGGTCTGAAAGACAGTTTTATCATGAGCTGAAGGTAGATTTGGGCAGTGATTCTGAAACATGGATTCTCTTGAGTTCTCTTCTGGGAGTCTGATACAGATGGACAAGCTGACCCCGAGGATGTGTCTGTGCTGTCTGGGGTGGGGTGGCTCCCTGGCCATCTGTGAGTAATTACACATAATATCTATACCTGGGAACAAGGAGTTATTTTATTACCAGATGTGACCATTAAAAAGATACTTTCAAAAATACTGGTGGGAAGCCAGCAAGCTGATAAAGTGATATTCTTTTCCCTAAAATATAAAAAGCTTTGAGAATATAAATTATCACAAATATAGTGGGTGGTTAATACATCTAGTGAGAACTGTTGTTAAGAGGTAACACTTCCTTCATGGAAAGGTAGTCAAGTAATTCTTCCCAAAAGGGTTGACAGTGAAAAGAGTTTTCTTCATTCATTCTCTTATTCCAGCTGGATACACCAGAGATTCCATTCTAGCCAAGGGTGTTCGCTTCATAGAACATCTCCCAAATTGAGTTAGTTGAAACCCTTCTGATTTTCTGGTAATTACGTAGAAAAATGTTAGATTGGGAAAATGATGCTAGAAGAAGGCACCATCGTAGTTGTATTAGTCCATTTTCATACCGCTCTGAAGAAATACCTGAGACTGGGTGATTTATAAAGAAAAAGAGGTGCAATAGACTCACAGTTCCAAATGGCTGGGGAGACCTTAGAATCATGGCTGAAGGTGAAGAAGGGGCAAAGGCACGTCTTACATGGTGGCAGGCAAGATGGTGTGTGCAGGGGAACTGCCCCTTATTAAACCACCAGATCTCCTGAGGCTTATTCACTGTCATGAGAACAGCATGAGGGTAACTGTGCCCATGACTAAATTATCTCCCACTGAGTCCCTACCATGACATGTAGGGATTATGGTAACTATAATTCAAGATGAGATTTGGATGGGGACATGGCCAAACCATATCACTAATCATTTTTCTGATAAGAAAATGACCTTTTTTTTTTTTTTTTTTTTTTTTTTGAGGTGGAGTCTTGCTCTGTTGCCCAGGCTGGAGTGCAGTGGTGCAATATCACTAATCATTTTTCTGATAAGAAAATGCTTTTTTTTTTTTTTTTTTTTCTGTGCCATTGGTTTCTGTATCCTTTTAAAGCTTCTCTCTATTATCTAGCTGAAGGCATGCCATGATTCTCCTCTGTTTCTCTCATATCCTTGGAATCATTTTACCCATTTATGACCCTTTACATTAATGATCACAGAAAAGCACAAGAAAAATAAAAGGATTTGGCTAAAATGAATTCACTTTATATTTAATCTTTTAATGGCTTTTTTTTTTTCTTCCATCAATAGAAACAACTTGCCAAAAAACACAGTTATGGGAAAATGTATTTAGAGTACATAATCATACCCTATTATTTGTCTTTGACTGTGAAAGTATTTAATCAAGAGACTTGTTAAGTCAGAGATTATACAAATTAACATAACATACATGCTTTGAAATTCCTTCAAGAAAGAAAAGCTAACTTTGAAGCTGAAAGGAAATAAAAAAATTGTCTTTTATGTATCAAATCCATCTTATTTAATGATCAATACATGTGTTTCATATTTTACATGTGAATGACCCACAAAAAGCCATAAAACTTATATAAGCAGAATAAAAGGAAATTAAAAGTGGAGAAAGAATATTCATAGAATGGATTCATATACATAGAAACAAGCACACAGACACACACACACACACGCATGCATGCATGCATGCACGCATGCACGCACTGAACATGAAAATGCCAAAACCGAGGAGAATTCATTGATTTAAGTTTAAATAATGGAGAAGCCAACAATTTAATTTGGCAGAGGCTTCAGTGGAGGTTACTGTAGCTATGCTGTAAAATACTTTACTTTTTCAGAGTAAGTGGGTATATATATTTGTGGGTAGTGTTGCCTTAAGAATTGGTTTCAGTATATTTCAGTATTTGTTTTAGAAAGGTTTGTTTTGAATCTTTGTTTCTAACAGGTTAAGGATTATTTCCCAGACAAATAATTCCTGGTTTAATGATTCCTGGTTTCCTGAGTGTCCATAAACATTGCCAAATTCTCACTTTACTTTGTGATCTAACATAATCAATGTTGACTGTCCATCTGGATGTCTTAGATGACTTGGTTTGCTTGATTTATTTCTGGTTTGCTTGATATATTTTGATCAACTTAACCAGATAGCTGCCAACAGCCATTTTTAATATGTGCCACAGTGCCACAGATGTGTTAGGGCAGCAACTGCAGCAACTGCTGGCTTCCCCATGTCCGGTTTAGCACTTTCCTTTGTTGCATGTAGACAAATAAAATAGAAGCCAAGAACATCTGGAAACAATCAGTAAGAACAGTTTGGAAATTTCTGCTTCATTTGGACTTGACATACTTCAGAAAAGACTATTCATGAAATAATTGAATTTACATTTTAATTTCATCTGGAGAGTTCATCTACTTGATAATCTCTTAAACCATTTATTTTTCATTTTCATTGTCATCCTAATTTAACAATAACTGCATTTAACCTTCCCTGCCTCCTCAAATGTAGACATCTGGTCTCCAGTCGTAATAGGTTTTCTCCTAAAACTTAGAACGGAGAATCTTATTCCCTACATTATAAGCCTCTAAAGTCTTCCAGTGGTGTGTTGGAAAAATATTCAAGCTCATTAGTTATAAATTCAGAATTCACCATATGCTGGAAACCGTTTGGTCTTACCTCTATCTCATCTTTTCACAATATATAGTGCAGTCACATTTTTCTATTTCACTATTAGTGCTTTTCCTTTGCTTCCTTCATTCCTTCCATCCTCCCCTCCTCCTCTTCCTCCTCCTCCTCCTTCTTCATCTTCTTCTTCTTATTGTTTTAATTTTTATTGATGAAGTATTCAACCTTGAAATGCCACCTCTGCCACGCCCTGCTCCATTACAATAAATTGCTACTTCCATGGGCTTCTGTAAGCACCTGTTTATACTCTTTTAAAGCATTTGTTTTAATTCTTGTTTTATAGATGATTTCACATCACTTTCTTTTGCTAGCTTGTGAGTTTATTGAGCACAGGGTCCACATTTCATTCACCATGGTATCTCAGAGCACGTACAATAATGGTCTGTTTACTAACACAATAAAAGTTAGTAAAGTGGAAAAAGAATGCATGCGTGGATGACCCAGTGTCATCTTGCTATAAAAAGAAAAACTAGAGTTACGTGACCAAGATATTTCAAATTTAAAATTACTTAATTATTCTATTGAATGACAGAGTTATAAATGCCTATCAAGAGAAGCTAAATTAAAAAAAAAAAACAGGAGACTTGTTTTGGCCATAGAAAACTGAGCTGGATGGATTGTGGTTATGATACAACATTCTAATTCCTGTGTTCTTGTATTCATCACTATTGAAATATAATTTCTTAAATATTTTAATATTATATGTCTAATGGAATCCACCTCTGCATATGCAGAGGCATCTGTCAGGCTCAGATTTGATAAGAAATGATGGAGAGATGGCATTCATGTTATTAGACAATATATTTACGATTTGAGCTCAAGAGCCTAATCCTGAATTAAATCTAGGGAATCCCAATGAAGGTTTTGCTTAGTTCTGGCAGTTGTAAACACAGTTTAGAAAAATACAGTTTTTTGTTTCTAACAGATTGTGGATTATTTCCCAGATGAATAATTCCTGGTTTAACGATCAGTTAAAACACAGTTCTAAATTTGGGCTGCAGTAGGTATTACTAAGAGAACAGAAATTTGAAGGGGCATACAAGAAATGGATTGTGAAAGATAGAAGGAAAAATTGTTTGCCTTGCAGTCTTTTTTAGAGTTTAAACAGGTTTTTCAGTTGGTCCACCTAGATGGAAATGGATTGAGTCCTCACTTGTCTAGTTCTTATTTCCCAGGTCTCCTGAACTACAGGAAAACATACTAAAATCATGGATTGTAATCAAGAAGTACAAGGCAGGGTATGAGCCTCTGCACTTGTTGCTTTGCTCAGTTGTTTTCATGCACCTGCAACTACAGAATTGTCTTCCAGGATTTTCCCATCAGATTTTATAGAGTTGGGGTCATTAACTTCATTGGGAGGAGAAAAGGGCTTAAAGTAGGGTGATTCTTTGGGTACTAGTCCCTCTTTTAGTAATTCCCTTGAATAACTTGCATGGGCTTCTAGTTACTACTGATTTCCATTTGCTTCGGTGTCTGGTGATACAGAAAGCCTCAATGAAATCTTTGCTTTCAAGAGTGATATGATTTATTTTCCTGAGCTGCTTCTTTTTTTTTTTTTTTTTTGAGATGAATCTTGCTCTGTTGCCCAGGTTGGAGTGCAGTGGCGCGATCTTGGCTCCCTGTAACCTCCACATCCAGGTTCAAGCAATTCTCCTGCCTCAGCCTCCCGACTAGCTGGGATTACAGGCACCTGCCACCATGCCTGGCTAATTTTTGTATTTTTAGTAGAGACAGGTTTCACCATGTTGGCCATGCTGGCCTCGAACTCCTGACCTCTAGTGATGTGTCCACCTTGGCCTTCCAAAGTGCTGGGATTATAGGCATGAGTCACTGCACCCGGCCCCTCTGAGCTTCTTTATGGCCATCAGATAATTGTATTTTATTTTAACAATAGTTTTATTTCTCTAATTATTGAGGTATTTATGCCAAAAAATTGGACTTGGACACTACTAGTATACTGCACTTGTTAATGATACAAGTGAGTCTTTTTTCAGTGACTACGAATCTATCATCTAAAGGAGAATCATATCCTTTTACTTAAAAACACATTCTTTTTCTTTCTGGCATCCCTGTGGTATCCTCTTCTTTGTGACAAATCTTAATTCTGGCTTCAGAGTGTTTTTATTTTCAGTTTCTCCCTAAGAGCTTGGTTTTTCTTATGCAAATCGGGACTCTAGATTTACCTCAAGCTCTACGATTTCCTGAACTGAATGAAGCCAGTAGGTTCCACTGTGGTCTTCAGAATGCCTCCTATGTAGTAACGTGTTACCTCAAAATGTCTTTACTGCTTGCTCCTGGCAATGTACATCTTCTTTCAACAGGAGATACATGGTTGGGATTTGAGGAAAGGAGGAGTGCAAAAAAGTGCAAGGAGAGTGTACATACTGTCCGTAACTAGGGTCTTGTTTCAAGCAGTCTCTGACAGATTTCTGTTGGTTCAGGGTCAATCAATTAATCAGTCAACAGATTCATTAAATGTTTGTTGCATACCTACTATGTGCCCAACAATATCACTTTCCTTAAAGGGCAGAATCATGTCAGGACCAATGCCTGCCTTGTTGCTTGATACATTGGATGGTCACTTAACCGTGTAGTTCAATCTAGGTCCTTTCAGAACCCATGAGTGGAACAATGGTCTCTATTAAAACAATGTTTATCCTGCATCATTGCAGGAGTTGTGCTGAAACACTCCAAATACTCCAGTGGTAATGTTAAGCGGCATTCATTGCTAAATTCCTTCATCCTTAGACCATCTGCCCTTTGCCTACGTCTGTTGAGAACCTGCACATTTTTTCTCAAGCTTTGGCAACTGTGTGTCTTGGGTGGGAGAGAATGATAGAGCCTCCTCCATAGTCAAGCCAACTACCAGGAACCTCTCCACAGTTTTGTCCTGTCAGTTTCCTGTTACTAAAAGCCAGGGGCTTATCCATGTTTCCGGTCATGCTTGTTTGGTGTTGCTAGTATGTATTTTTCCAATTATTTACTCTTTTCCGTCTGTACCTTGAATGGCTTTGTGTAAAACTCAGAAATACAACATATAGTATTTTCTTGGCACCTGGTTTCCTCATCTTTTGCATGAAAGTGGCTGGAACTGATGTGCTTGTTTGGAGTTGGTCTCAGTCAAAATAAATTTCTCAGTCTCTGATCAATAAAAAATTATTTTACCTCATTTCCCTCTTTTAATTAGATTCTGCCCTAATGGTTTCTTTTTTTTCAGAAACAAGTTTACTTTTCTTTCACCAAATAAAGTACAAACCTGATAAAGGAAATTTCATGCCTTGTTAGTCTTCTAAGTCCGCTTCCCTCTCCCTAGTCTCTAGCACAGTGACAAACACATGGTAGACACCTGACAACCATTTACCAAATGGTAACCAGTGGGATCAATGCAGAGTTCATCTGGAATTTCTCACCATGTAGGGTATTTCTCTTAGTTGGATGGAAAAATCTTTATTTTATTCTTACCGTTGATTCCCCTGAACACGGAACATATGCCATTTCAGAATTCAGTGGTTGTATCACTGAATATCTTTTAACTGTAGAAATCAAAGGGCCCTTGGGAATAAGAACTTCTTTCTGCAACAGAGGTAGGGGCTTGCTAGGAACCATCAATGGTTTTCTTGTAACTTTAAGAAAATGATATATTTCAGGAATGTGGACACCTCGGGTAACTGCTAAAGTTCCTTTTAAGAATATCGATTTATTATTTTACTCAACATGACTAAATGAAGCTGTTGCTCACCCAAATTCTTCCAATTTATGAGTTGAGAGCATAAATAAATTGCTTCAAATGCCAAAGTCCTGGGTAATTTTCTTCTCATATTCACTTTATCCTAAATATTCATTGGTGAGTTTTCTAAGGGTCAAAAGCCAAAATAGTTCTTTCTGTTGCACCGATTATAGCCATAGAGCATTTTATGTTCATATAGAAATTAAATGGTAAAGATTCGTATTGATATCTTGAATTTTACAATTTATGTTTTTGACACAAGGAGAGAATAAATATATAGAAGAAAAGAGAATCATGTAAGCTAAAGAGGAGAATAAATGCTAACATTGTATTATGAATGTCATTTGAAATAACAGGTATCCATATAAAAATGTTATATGAAACAAATTTGTAAGCAGCTAACAGAACTAGTGGCTTTATAGCCTAAATGCAGCATTAAATTTTCATTAGGAAATGAATATTGGGTTATATTACATTTTGAGAAAGTCATATTTTTCTGTTAGTGACAGTGTATACCATTTTTATGAGAAGGTAAAAGTTAGCTATTTAAAGAAAGCAATTATTTTGTGAGCAGTTTGGAATAAGTGTGAAAGTGGCTTGTCCTCTCCTTTCTGAATCCTGGAGATACAGTATGGTATTTTAAACAACAGCATGTAGTATAATACCTAAGAGAGTACTTTGAGGCATTACTATGATATTAAATATAGATTATGAGCTTCAATGTCCTAAAGGTGGATATGACTTTAAGGCTTCTTAATATTTTAATACATGGATAATTATTGGGCTCTACTCTTTGGGCCTCAGATAGTAATTTTACTGAGTAGGGGAACCATCTTTCTATTTTCTTCATGTTTTAATGTAGAAGGACATCTGTTGGAGTAACACTCCTGGCCTCTTTCCCACCCATTACTCATTTCAAACCATGAGAAGAAGTATTTCCTGATTGACAGGTGACATCTGGGTGCAGCTTCTCTATTGGATCCTGGGTATTCTCTCTCTTTTCTTTCTCACATTGCCCTGGGCCAATATCAGTGACCAGTGTTGAATCAGTGCATCTGTTCTGTGGTATCAAAATTTTCTTTGGTGGACTTCCTGAAGGATATAGTGTATGTGTTTGGGGGGTGGGTGGTGGGAGTTTGGGGGCAGGGAAGGTAGTAAGCCCTTTGACCACAGAACTGTAGTTACATTTCTTAATCAGCTTACAAAAATAAGGCCACTATTTTAATTTTTATCTGTCTGTCTTTGCCATCTTATTTCTCAATTTGTTCCAAAATTGACAGGCAAAGAAAGGAGTGTTATATCTTTAATTCTGCCCAACCTCAACACTTACTGTAATAAAGGTGTTTGGGGTGCAACCATTCATTCCATGAATGATGTATGGAATAATGCCTTAACTAAAGAGAAGAAGGTTTTTTTTTTTTTCTAGAATATTACTCCACCTAGACTGAGACATACCTGCACAATGGTATTATTGTTACTTATTTAGAAGCTTGAGATATCATTACTATGCATTTTTTGTTTTTATTTTTTGTTTTTTAAATTTTTTTTTATTTTAATAGATTTTTGGTGAACTAGTGGTATTTGGTTGCATGAATAAGTCCTTTAATGGTGATTTCTGAGATACTGCTACACCCATCACTCGAGCAGTGTACACTGTACCCAACGTGTAGTCTTTCTTTAATTTTTTTTAAATTATACTTTAAATTTTCAGATACATGTGCAGAACATGCAGGTTTGTTACCTAGGTATACACGTGACATGGTGGTTTGCTGCATCCATAAACCCATCATCTACATTAGGTATTTCTCCTAATGCTATCCTTCCCCTAGCCCCCCACCCCACAACAGGCCCCGGTGTGTGATGTTCCCCTCCGTGTATCCATGTGTTTTCATTGTTCAACTCCCACTTATGAGTGACAAGATGTGGTGTTTGGTTTTCTGTTCCCATGTTAGTTTGCTGAGAATGATGGTTTCCAGCTTCATCCATGTCTCTGCAAAGGACATGAACTCATCCTTTTTTATGGCTGCATAGTATTCCATG
>NW_012102865.1:3033411-3034507 GCF_000951045.1 Mandrillus leucophaeus
AAAAAAAGCCCAGGACCAGATGGATTCACAGCCGAATTCTACCAGAGGTATAGAGAGGAGTTGGTACCATTGCTTCTGAAATGATTCCAAACAATAGAAAAAGAGTGACTCCTCCCTAACTCATTTTAGGAGGCCAGCATCATCCTTATACAAAACCTGGCAGAGACACAACAACAACAACAACAACAAAAAGGAAAATTTCAGGCCAATATTTCTGATAAACATTGATGTGAAAATCCTCAATAAAATACTGGCAAACTGAATCCAGCAGCTCATCAAAAAGCTTATCCACCACAATCAAGTTGGCTTCATCCGTGGGATGCAAGGTTGGTTCAACAAATCAAGGCTGGTTCAACAAATCAAGGCTGGTTCTTGCAAATCAAGAAATGTAATCCATCACATAAACAGAACCAGTGACAACATATGCAAATGAATAAATGTAATCCATCACATAAACAGAACCAGTGACAAAGACCACATGATTATCTCAATAGACGCAGAAAAGGCCTTCAATAAAATTCAACACCCCTTCATGCTAAAAACTCTCAGTAAACTAGTTATTGATGGAATGTATCTCAAAACAATAAGAGCTATTTATGACAAACCCATATCATAATGAATGGGCAAAAGTTGGAGGCATTCCCTTTGAAAACTGGCACAAGACAAGAATGCCCTCTCTCACCACTCCTCTCAACTTAGCATTGGAAGTTCTGGCCAGGGCAATCAGGCAAGAGAAAGAAATAAAGGGTATTCAAATAGGAAAGGAGGAAGTCAAATTGTCTCTCTCTGCAGATGACATGATTGTATATTTAGAAAACCCTGACCGGGCGTGGTGGTTCATACCTGTAATCCCAGCACTTTGGGAGGCTGAGGCAGGTGGATCACGAAGTCAGGAGATTGAGACCATCCTGGCTAACCCCATCTTTACTAAAAATACAAAAAATTAGCTGAGCGTGGTGGCAGGCACCTGTAGTCCCAGCTACTTGGGAGGCTGAGGCAGCAGAATGGCGTGAACCCGGGAGGTGGAGCTTGCAGTGAGCCGAGATGAGGCCACTGCATTCCAGCCTGGGTGACAGAGTGAGACTCCATCTCAAAA
>NW_012102865.1:3034967-3035382 GCF_000951045.1 Mandrillus leucophaeus
TAGTTTGCTGAGAATGATGGTTTCCAGCTTCATCCATGTCTCTGCAAAGGACATGAACTCATCCTTTTTTATGGCTGCATAGTATTCCATGGTATATGTGTGCCACATTTTCTTTATCCAGTCTATCATCGATGGGCATTTGGGTTGGTTCCAAGTCTTTGCTCTTGTGAACAGTGCTGCAATAAGCATACATGTGCATGTGTCTTTATAGTAGAATGATTTATAATCCTTTGGGTATATACCCAGTTATGGGATTGCTAGGTCAAATGGTATTTCTACTTCTAGATCCTTGAGGAATCACCACACTGTCTTCCACGATGGTTGAACTAATTTACACTCCCACCAACAGTGTAAAAGTGTTTCTATTTCTCCACATCCTCTCCAGCATCTGTTGTGTCCTGACTTTTTAATGATC
>NW_012102865.1:3037927-3039343 GCF_000951045.1 Mandrillus leucophaeus
ACGCCATTCTCCTGCCTTAGCCTCCCAAGTAGCTGGGACTACAGGCGCCCACCACCTCGCCCGGCTAGTTTTTTGTAATTTTTTTAGTAGGGACAGGGTTTCTCCGTGTTAGCCAGGATGGTCTCAATCTCCTGACCTCGTGATCAGTCCCCCTCGGCCTCCCAGTGTGCTGGGATTACAGGTGTAAGCCATCGCGTCCAGCCTACTATGCATTTTCTAAGGATTCTGCTCTAAGAAATCCACAGACTTACTAAGTCGCCTTGTTAGGTTAATATCTTTCAGAAAAAAAAAAAAAAAAAAAAAGGACCTCGGACAAGGCACTACTCAGGAATTAGTAACACTATTCTTTTTATTTTTACCCTCTTCTCCTTCTCACTCTTCCCCTTCCGTTCTTGTTCACCTTAAGCCATGGAGGGATCAAATAAATGTATGTATTGGGGAAATATATGTAGGGTAGATTCAGATAAAAATCCCGATTAAATTAATGTAGTGAAAAATGACAATGGCTTATCTGATCCTCTGTGCCAGAGTGAGATTCCTCCAGGAAGGGATACCCCTTGTTTCTATTTTCAATCTCATTCTGGTTGTCTTACAATGGGGATTTTGAATCCAACTTGAAGTCTTTGGAAACTAAGCAATGTTTTGCAAAACAACAACACAGATATGATGAACCAAAATGACATTGATAATAAATAACCTGGTTAGGGGGGACTCAAGTATGTCGGGTATTAAATGCCTCTCCGATTTTTAGCATTTTTTTTGTTTGTTTATTTATTTCTTTATTTTGAGATGGAGTCTCACTCTGTTGCCCGGGCTGGAGTGCAATGGTGCGGTCTTGGCTCACTGCAGCCTTTGCCTCCTGGGTTCAAACAGTTCTCCTGCCTCAGCTTCCCGAGTAGCTGGGATTACAGGCTTGTGCCACCACATGCTGCTGATTTTTGTATTTTTAGTAGAGACAGGGTTTCACTATGTTGGCCAGGCTAGTCTTGAACTCCTGACCTTGTGATCCATCTGCCTTGGCCTCCTGAAGTGCTGGGATTACAGGCATGAACCACCACACCCAGCCAGAATTTTTAGTTTAAATACAGTTTTATTCAAATAACCAATGTCTTTTAACTATTGAAAAAGGAAATAAAAGAAAAAATACTTTTTGATAAAGTTCTCTTTAAAATTGATTTTAAAGTCTTGAAATTTGGGTTATTTTATATTGCATAGTATAATTTGAAAATTATTTTAGTTAAACAATACATGCAAAACAAAACATCTTTACTCACTAATAAAAGGCTCATTAATGAATCAGTAGATATGGAAAATGAACAATGAAAGGAGAATGGGGATTCCTAAATGTCAAACAATTTTATAAAAATACATTAATTCTGAGGCAAAGTGTCCTTAATAAATATATATTTATATATT
>NW_012102865.1:3040749-3043105 GCF_000951045.1 Mandrillus leucophaeus
AAAGACCAGTGACATTTACTTTATGTTGTTAGTTAAGGTGTAATATGTGTTAATAAATTACAGAAGTTATTATTCTGAAAAATTTATACCCAACTCTTAAAAACAACAATATGGTCATTCATATAAAAGTACAAACTAAAGAAAAAATTTCAAAGAAATACATACACCCCAAACCTAGGCTTTCCATTGTACTTAAAGCAATAATCTGTTGATAGTTGCTTTTGCTGTGCAGAAGCTCTTTAATCAGGTCCCATTTGTCAATTTTTGTTTTTGTTGCAATTGCTTTTGGCATCTTCATCATGAAATCTTTGTCAGGTCCTATGTCCAGAATGGTATTTCCTAGATTGTCTTTCAGGGTTTTTATAGTTTCAGGTTTCATATTTAAGTCTTTAGTTTGTCTTGGGTTGACTTTTGGACTTTTGTATATGGTTTAAGGAAGGCATCCAGTTTCAATCTTCTGCATATGGCTAGCCAGTTATCCTGGCACCATTTATTGAATAGGGAAAGGACTCCCTATTCAATAGGGAGTTCAATGTCAAAGACATTGGCCTGAAGTTTCAGTATTTTGTTGTGCCTCTGCCACATTTGGGTATCAGGATGATGCTGGCCTCATAGAATGAGTTAGGGAGGAGTCCCTCCTTCTCAATTTTTTGGAATCGTTTCACTAGGAATGGAACTAGCTCATCTTTATATATCTGGTAGAACTTAGCTGTGAATCTGTCTGGTCCCAGGCATTTTCTGATTGGTAGGCTTTTTATTACTGATTCAATTTTGGAATTTGTTATTGATCAATTCAGAGATTTGATTTTTTCCTGGCTCGATCTTGAAGGGCTGTATGTTTTCAGGAATTTGTCCATTTCTTCTGGGTTTTCTAGTTTGTTTGCATAGAATAGACAACCTACAGAATGGCAGAAAATATTTGCAAACTATGCCTCCAGTAAAGGTCTAGGCTAGGCATTGTGGCTCACGCCTGTAATCCCAATACCATGGGAGACTGAGGAGGGTGGATCACTTGAGGCCAGGAATTCAAGACCAGGCTGATTCAATTTTGGATTTTTTTACTGATCCATTCAGAGGTTCAATTTCTTCCTGGTTCAATCTTTAAGGATTGTATGTTTTCAGGAATTTATCCTTATTCTGGGTTTTCCAGTTTGTTTGCATAGAATAGACAACCTACAGAATGGCAGAAAATATTTGCAAACTATGCCTCCAATAAAGGTCTTGGCTGGATGTGTGGCTCATGCCTGTAATCCTAGAACTTTGGTAGGCTGAGGAGGGCGGATCACTTGAGGCCAGGAATTCAAGACTAGCCCAGCTAACATGGAAAAACCCCATCTTTACTAAAAATACAAAAATTAGCCAAGTGTGTTGGTGCACACCTGTAATCCTAGCTACTTGGGTGACTGAGGCACGAGAATTGCTTGAACCCAGGAGGAAGAGGTTTCAGTGAGACAAGATCGTGCCAGTGTACCTAGCTTGGGCAACAGAGCAAGGCTCTGTCTCAAGTAAGTAAATAAGTAAATAAATAAAGGTTTAATATCCAGAATCTACAAAGAACTTAAACAAATTAACAAATGAAAAACAACCCCATTAAAAAGTGAGCAAATGACATGAATAGACCTTTTCAAAAGAAAACATGCACGTGGCCCAAAAGTATATGAAAAAATGTTCGACATCACTAATCACTAAAAAAATGAAACTCAAAACCACAATGAGATACCATCTCACACCAGTCAGAATGGTTATTATTAAGAAGTCAAAAAATAACAGATGCTGGCAAGGTTGTGGAGAAAAGGGAACACTTATACATTGCTGGTGGGGATGTAAATTATTATAGTTCCACCATTGTGGAAAGCAGTCTGGAGATTTCTCAAAGAACTTAAAACAATTTTACCATTCAACCCAGCAGTCCCATTAGTGGGTATGTACCCAAAGGAATAGAAACTGTTCTGTTATAAAGACATGAACATGTATGTTCATAGCAGCACTATTCAGAATAGCAAAGACATGTAATCAACCTAAATGCCCATCAGTGGTAGACTGGATAAAGCAAATGTTTTACATACACACCGTGGAAAACTACACAACCATAGAAGAGAATGAGATTATGTCCTTTTCAGCAACATGGAGGAAGCTGGAGGCCATTGTCCTAAGCAAACTAACACAGGAACAGAAAACCTAATAATGCATGTTCTCACATGTGGGAGCTAAACACTGAGTACATAGGGACACATGTGGACTTGAGAATGAAGGGCCGGAGGAGGCATAGGATTGAAAAACTACTTATTGAGTAGTATATTTATTACCTGGGTGACAAAATAATGTACACACCAAATCCCCGTGACACAAATTTTCT
>NW_012102865.1:3043155-3049820 GCF_000951045.1 Mandrillus leucophaeus
TTAGCTGTGAATCTGTCTGGTCCCAGGCATTTTCTGATTGGTAGGCTTTTTATTACTGATTCAATTTTGGAATTTGTTATTGATCAATTCAGAGATTTGATTTTTTCCTGGCTCGATCTTGAAGGGCTGTATGTTTTCAGGAATTTGTCCATTTCTTCTGGGTTTTCTAGTTTGTTTGCATAGAATAGACAACCTACAGAATGGCAGAAAATATTTGCAAACTATGCCTCCAGTAAAGGTCTAGGCTAGGCATTGTGGCTCACGCCTGTAATCCCAATACCATGGGAGACTGAGGAGGGTGGATCACTTGAGGCCAGGAATTCAAGACCAGGCTGATTCAATTTTGGATTTTTTTACTGATCCATTCAGAGGTTCAATTTCTTCCTGGTTCAATCTTTAAGGATTGTATGTTTTCAGGAATTTATCCTTATTCTGGGTTTTCCAGTTTGTTTGCATAGAATAGACAACCTACAGAATGGCAGAAAATATTTGCAAACTATGCCTCCAATAAAGGTCTTGGCTGGATGTGTGGCTCATGCCTGTAATCCTAGAACTTTGGTAGGCTGAGGAGGGCGGATCACTTGAGGCCAGGAATTCAAGACTAGCCCAGCTAACATGGAAAAACCCCATCTTTACTAAAAATACAAAAATTAGCCAAGTGTGTTGGTGCACACCTGTAATCCTAGCTACTTGGGTGACTGAGGCACGAGAATTGCTTGAACCCAGGAGGAAGAGGTTTCAGTGAGACAAGATCGTGCCAGTGTACCTAGCTTGGGCAACAGAGCAAGGCTCTGTCTCAAGTAAGTAAATAAGTAAATAAATAAAGGTTTAATATCCAGAATCTACAAAGAACTTAAACAAATTAACAAATGAAAAACAACCCCATTAAAAAGTGAGCAAATGACATGAATAGACCTTTTCAAAAGAAAACATGCACGTGGCCCAAAAGTATATGAAAAAATGTTCGACATCACTAATCACTAAAAAAATGAAACTCAAAACCACAATGAGATACCATCTCACACCAGTCAGAATGGTTATTATTAAGAAGTCAAAAAATAACAGATGCTGGCAAGGTTGTGGAGAAAAGGGAACACTTATACATTGCTGGTGGGGATGTAAATTATTATAGTTCCACCATTGTGGAAAGCAGTCTGGAGATTTCTCAAAGAACTTAAAACAATTTTACCATTCAACCCAGCAGTCCCATTAGTGGGTATGTACCCAAAGGAATAGAAACTGTTCTGTTATAAAGACATGAACATGTATGTTCATAGCAGCACTATTCAGAATAGCAAAGACATGTAATCAACCTAAATGCCCATCAGTGGTAGACTGGATAAAGCAAATGTTTTACATACACACCGTGGAAAACTACACAACCATAGAAGAGAATGAGATTATGTCCTTTTCAGCAACATGGAGGAAGCTGGAGGCCATTGTCCTAAGCAAACTAACACAGGAACAGAAAACCTAATAATGCATGTTCTCACATGTGGGAGCTAAACACTGAGTACATAGGGACACATGTGGACTTGCGAATGAAGGGCCGGAGGAGGCATAGGATTGAAAAACTACTTATTGAGTAGTATATTTATTACCTGGGTGACAAAATAATGTACACACCAAATCCCCGTGACACAAATTTTCTATATAACAAACCTGCACACGTATCCCTGAATCTAAAACAAAAATTTTTTAAAAAGAAAAAATCTAACCACTTTAAAATGTTTTATAAAGGCTTGCAATGGCTGATTCCTGCCTATTTTTCTACATCATACCATGTTATTTTCTTTCCTCACACACATCACATTCTTGGTACACTAGTCGCTTTTCAGTTCCTCAAACCCACTCCTTTTCTTGACCTCAAGGCTTGAATTCAATGTTTCTTACCAGTATTCTGCCAGAAGTATTCCTTCTGTACTATTTACTGGAAAACTCCCTATCCTTCAAGGACTGCTGCCCTCTTAAATGTGGTTTCCTCAATAAGACATTCTATGCCCACACTCATGTCTCCCCACCCCTGCCCACGCTGCAACATCCCAGAATCTATGATACTTACATTGCATTATTGTCAGTCATTAATAAATACAAGGGCCACAAGGGTACTCAGAATGTATGATTCTTATTAGAACCCAAAACAACAAACCAACAAGCATTTTAACTATGAAAATCCAGTACAGATTTTAAATAACTTTGAATAATCAAATTAAATATAATGAGTTATAGTTTCACAAAGACTATATGCTGTATTTTATCACCTGAAGTTTCTGTGAGAAATAGACTTTGTTAATATGACAAAACTCTAAAATTAATGGATTAAAATACACAATTTCTTGGGAGGCCGAGGCGGGCGGATCATGAGGTCAGGAGATTGAGACCGTCCTGGCTAACATGGTGAAATGCCATCTCTACTAAAAATACAAAAAACTAGCTGGGCGAGGTGGTGGGTGCCTGTAGTCCTAGCTACTTGGGAGGTTGAGGCAGGAGAATGGCAAGAACCCGGGAGGCAGAGCTTCCAGTGAGCCAAGATCGTGCCACTGCACTCCAGCCTGGGCGACAGAGCGAGACTCGTTTCAAAAAAAAACAAAAACAACACAATTTCTGTGAAACCCCATCTGTACCCCAGATCCTAAAATTAGCCGGGCATGGTGGCTCATGCATGTAGTCCTAGCTACCTGGGGGGCTAAGGCAGGAGGATTGCTTGAGCCCAGGAGGCGGATATTGCAGTGAGCCGAGATTGCACCATTGCATTCCAACCTGGGTGACAGAGTGAAACCGTCTCAAAAAAAAAAAAAAAAAAAAAAAGACATAGTTTTGTATTGTTTTTCAAGTTTCTATACTTTTAGTTGAATGCACAGACAAGGAGTGGGTAGATAATGGATTCTTTTCATTGTAATCATAGTGTGTCATTCTAAGAATCTCAGAGCTAAATTTAAGGTCAAACATAATACTATATTCACCATTCCTTCAAGAAATATCTGTTCGGCAACTTTCATGTGACAAAGAGAAGCTGGCTAAGTCTCTGAGAGTCAATTAATCAATTCATGTAATAGTCAGATCACTAAATTCCAAATCATTATTGGTAATTATTTTCTAACAGCCCTTTAACTATAAAATTGTCAGTGTACACTTTACACTGTAATCTTCTAAATTAGAATTAGGCAGATTATTGATATTTGTTCAGCTCTTACTATAATGCCCTTTGTCCATAATTATTCTTTTGCTTTTTATACTTTGTTTTTTTAAAATATATTCTTTGTTTCTAATTTATTAAGATAAGTTCAAATTTTATTATCATTATTCAGGCTGCACACAGGTCACTATCAACCTGAAATAACAAGACACCCTCTTCTTAATCATCTGAGTCATTGGTAAGCACAGTGGTGGTGTGACATCAGTCCTGATTTCTATGGGATGGTTCTTGGAAATGCTTTCCAGATAGATTTAAATAATTGTTGTCAGTTTCATCATATAAACCTTTACTGCTTTCTGCAGCCAACTATCCACACTGTAGTAGAAACAGTGTTTCTTTGAACTTGGGGTTGCAAGCTCCATAAAACTTTAAAGGAGGCCATGGCAGAGGGGATTAAGATGGATTCAGCATTTCCTATGGCTTTTGTATTTATGAAACCATTCATTACTCATAACAATCTTGTCAGAAAGTTACTATTCTTCCCATTTATAGATGAGGAAATTAATGCCTGAAGAGATTAAGGAATTTCTCATGTTGTTTGCCCCTTTAGTTCTTTATACTCTGCCATCTTGCCTCTGTCAGAAAAAGGAGAATGTGTTTTTCAAGATTAGACATCTGGTACTCTGTTCATTGCAGCAATAACATGCTTTGGGATTACATGTTAATCCCGCCTGCCTCGGCCTCCCAAAGTGCTGGGATTACAGGTGTGAACCACCGCACCAGGCCAGATTTCTTAAAAAGATAAAATGGCTGAGGCAGGCGGATCATGAGGTCAAGAGATTGAGACCATCCTGGCCAACATGGTGAAACTCTGTCTCTACTAAAAATACAAAAAAATTAGCCGGGCGTGGTGGCGGCGCCTGTAGTCCCAGCTACTCGGGAGGCTGAGGCAGGAGAATGGCGGGAACCCGGGAGGCGGAGCTTGCAGTGAGCCGAGATCGCGCCACTGCACTCCAGCCTGGGCGACAGAGCGAGACTCTGTATCAAAAAAACAAAAACAAAACAAAACAAAAAAAACAAAAACAGAAAAAAGATGTCAACCTCTGGACTCTTAATGGGGGGCTCCGGGAAGAATCCACTTCCGGGCCCATTCATATTGTTGACAGAATTAAGTTCCTTGTCGTTGAAATGCTACGGTTCTTTTTTTTCTTGTTGGCTGTCAGCAAAGGCCTGCCCTTAGCTGCAATAGTCTCCTCTCTGGTCCATGCACATGAGTTCCTACATCTCAGTGGCAGCAAGGGGGCATTGAATCCTTCTCATGCTTGAACTTTCCTTTGCCTTCCTCTTCTTCTTCCAGCTGGAGAACATTCTCCGCGTTTAAGGACTCATGAAATTGGATTGGGCCCATCTGGATAATTCAGAATACTCTTTGTTATTTAAAGTCCGTAACCTTGATTACATCTGCAAAGTCCCTTTTGCCATGTAATGTAGCATATTCTTAAATTTCAGAGATTAGCCATGGACATCTTTGGGGGACCATTTTGCCTACCACAGACAGGAAAGAAGTGGGGGAAGGAAAAACTTTTCTCAATTTAGAAGTCTATTTGAGAGAGTTCTTGATACTTTTTGTTAGATCAAATTTGCTATAAGTAAAAGATTCCCTCTTTAATAATTGTTTATCTGTTTTGTTGAAAATTATGGGTAAATAAATATACAGAATCTTAGTTTAGGGTTTTTAAAAGCTTCCATTTGTAGTGTAGGCTGATTTTATTTTGAATTTTTGGTTCTAATTTATAACTTTTCAAGTATAATTAAATGTAAGTTTTGAAAAATTTTTTGCTTGTTCATTTGGAATGCATTTTCTTGATTACCGCTAATTTTTGGTTTATTGTAGCTTTATTTGGATTACTGTGGTGATTAACATTATGACTAAGTAAAGAGCATTGGAAATTCTAAGTATGATTTCTGAAGATCTCAAAATTGAAGGAGCAGACAGTTAGCAGTAATGCGTTACAAATGGAAACTTGTGTTTTGTTTGGAAAATCATTTCTTTCCTTGAGGAATTATGTTTTGTATTAGTTTCAGAGTGTTTGGTCTTTGGAGAGGTACTTGGGATTTTAGGAAACACAGCAATTGTATCTTCAAATTAAATGTCACTTAGGCCTTTATGCCATGTTTTCTAAGGTCTTTACATCTGGAATAACTTTACCTCTATTCCAAAGAATCCAAGTAGTTCAAGGTTAAACCGTGTGTCATTGTGATTTCAGGCGTGTCTCAGCTTCATTTCTCCGAAAATGTTCTATTCCATGAGGTTTCTTTCCTACTTCAGTAGAAAAATATTGACATAAATTAAAAGTGAGCGCTGAGTTTTTCTTTTGGGAATTGTCCCCTTCTTTTCTTCCTGTATTGACATTAAATTCAACTTTTTTTTTTTTTTTTTGGTCTGGACACAAAATCTGTTATATCAGTTTTCCGTCTACATTTTGCCTGAGAAACAATGTGGAGGACAGCTGTTTTAATGTCGAAATGGATCCAGTTTCTCGTAAGCATGTCCTCAGGGCTTTTGGGCGTTTATTTTTAACTCTGACAGAATTAATTTGGAATAAGACATAAATGACTGTTATTTACCCTGTCTAATTTTCTGAAAAACAAATGAACCAACAAACAAACAAAAAATGTGTGGGTTACCTATCCCTTTGATTTAGCAGTAGAAATGTATGCTCTCCAGTAAATGAGAACAATAGGATCACTGGGTAAAATAATGCATTTACTAAATTCCTGCTGTGGTCATTTGACTTAACTAGTATTTTCATCAACTGATTAAGAATTGAAAATAAGTTATTCATCCATTTGAATCAACAACCTGTGTAATTTATCAGGCCTGTACTTGAAAACGTTGTTGTAGTTTAAGTGCCAGATTGTAGTTGGAGGAAAGAGAGTGAAGTGTGAAGAGGAAAATGATGTTGCATTAAATTCCACTGAGGGACTGCCACCCTGGGAGACCAGCTTCTGTTCTTGGGTTTCACGGGTACCTGGACATTCTTTATATGGCTGGTCTGAGAAAGAACTAACAGTTATTAAACACTTCTGAGGAGTCTGCCTCCCTTGCACCTCATCCACTCTATGTGGACTGAGTCCCCGAAATGCACCGTGTGTGCATGTGATCGTGTGTGCACATGCCTGTGTTGGGATGAGGGTAGGAGAAAATTGTTCGTTCTCTGTTCCACTCTTCACTTTGAAAAAAGATGAGAAAGGAGTCTGGATTCCAATGTAGGCCAGAACTGGATTTGAATCACAGCTCCATCCCTTGTTAATACCTGTGTGACCTTGGATGAATCTCAGTTTCCATGTAACAGAGACAATAATGCCGAGGATTGGAGATAATTTATGTAAAGCACCCTGCACATTTTGAGTCCCATTGTGAACAGTTAATAAATAGTAGTTACTGTCACTATACAAACCCTGATGTCACTATATTTAGTTAGTGTTATTCCATCTATGAAAAACATATGAATAGAAACAAAGTAGT
>NW_012102865.1:3049870-3052751 GCF_000951045.1 Mandrillus leucophaeus
TCTAATTTTCTGAAAAACAAATGAACCAACAAACAAACAAAAAATGTGTGGGTTACCTATCCCTTTGATTTAGCAGTAGAAATGTATGCTCTCCAGTAAATGAGAACAATAGGATCACTGGGTAAAATAATGCATTTACTAAATTCCTGCTGTGGTCATTTGACTTAACTAGTATTTTCATCAACTGATTAAGAATTGAAAATAAGTTATTCATCCATTTGAATCAACAACCTGTGTAATTTATCAGGCCTGTACTTGAAAACGTTGTTGTAGTTTAAGTGCCAGATTGTAGTTGGAGGAAAGAGAGTGAAGTGTGAAGAGGAAAATGATGTTGCATTAAATTCCACTGAGGGACTGCCACCCTGGGAGACCAGCTTCTGTTCTTGGGTTTCACGGGTACCTGGACATTCTTTATATGGCTGGTCTGAGAAAGAACTAACAGTTATTAAACACTTCTGAGGAGTCTGCCTCCCTTGCACCTCATCCACTCTATGTGGACTGAGTCCCCGAAATGCACCGTGTGTGCATGTGATCGTGTGTGCACATGCCTGTGTTGGGATGAGGGTAGGAGAAAATTGTTCGTTCTCTGTTCCACTCTTCACTTTGAAAAAAGATGAGAAAGGAGTCTGGGTTCCAATGTAGGCCAGAACTGGATTTGAATCACAGCTCCATCCCTTGTTAATACCTGTGTGACCTTGGATGAATCTCAGTTTCCATGTAACAGAGACAATAATGCCGAGGATTGGAGATAATTTATGTAAAGCACCCTGCACATTTTGAGTCCCATTGTGAACAGTTAATAAATAGTAGTTACTGTCACTATACAAACCCTGATGTCACTATATTTAGTTAGTGTTATTCCATCTATGAAAAACATATGAATAGAAACAAAGTAGTCATTCTTCATGATTGTTTAAAAAAATCTGTTCAGAGCCCCGGCTTCATGAACACAGTAGGCTCTGATGTGTAGGTGCTGCCAGAAGGAACTTTCAGAGCTCAGCTCTATCTTTGTAGTTTATTAATCTGCTACCATGGAAACAGGTATTTCATCCTTATAAAACAAGAAAACAGCTTTAAACAAAGCACTGTTTCAAACAATGTGTTGGTGGTGGGCAGCATTTCTTTCTTTTTTTTAAAAAAATATAATTTCTAAGTGACTAACCTCATTTTTGGCAATCTGATTTGAGTTTCCATGGAAACAGAAGTGACAGCTGAGGCCTCCAAACTCTTGTAACTGGTGGGGCTCAGGTTAAGTCTTGCAAATGTCAGTTGTCCCAAGGCACCTAAAAGAGCCAACAGAAATAAGAGTCAGACGATATCCAGGGAAAAAGAAGGAATAATAAATCAAACATTTACAAAATTCGCAATACTGTGGGTTTGTGAAAAAGCATGTGTAATGGATAAGCAGAGAGAGACCCATGGATGTAATTCACAGTTAGGGGTTATGTGGCCTGGCCTCATATTAAACATCTTTTTCTGAGTGGCTAACTTACCTAGTTCCTATATATTTTTGTTACACTTAGTATAAGAACATAGGGAAAGGGTGAAAGCTTAGAGGATTAATATCACATAATGGACCTATTATTTATTAGCATGAGATCTAAAGGTAAAAGAAAACAAATGAAAATGTATGAAAGCCAAACTTACGAAGATAGATGTGTTCAAATGGCATAGGCCCAAATATTTATTTGTGGGCTCCCACTGTTGGTCTTTGTAGAGATTTTTCTAATTCCTAATATTTAACAATGGTATTACGTACATCCTAGGATTGTTGGTATAAAAGTGGTTTTAGTTGTTTTGAGAAAGACTTTCCAGTAATTCTATATCACATCAGAGGGAGAAAAATCAGAATATCACTCGAGTTTCTAACATGGGTTCTAAAACAAGAGGCCTTTTCTTTTCCCCCAACTGAAGTATATTGTGAGTAGGCACATGTTTATTTGTCAGCTACATCCCCATGAGCAGATCTGTACCTCTCAATTGTTTTGTGATTGGTGAAATCATCCAGTCTAGGCCACTCTGACCAGCAGATCTTTGACAAAAAGTTTTACTTGGGTCCTGTAGGTGTTTACAGAGTTTTCTTTATAAATATCTAAAGGGATTTCCATAAATGAAGATTTTATAAAGAAAGCAAAAAGGTTTATTTGAGGACTGAGTTTGCTTTGGGCATGAACAAAATACAGTTTCTCAACATTTAAGCGTATATTGAGAAATGATACCCAGTTAAAAAAATAACTTCATTTTTATACCATGAAAAATTATTTTATTATAGGAACATTTCATTAATTATTTTCCTGATTATGAAAATATTGTGTCTCTTTAAAAAAATTTTAGAAGCTAAGCAAATGAAAAATAAGTCACCCACAATTTATCTATCTAGTTAGTATTTTCAGATAAAGCATGCGCTATAAAATCCCCTTACGTATGTTCTTTTCTTTTTTTCTTTTTCTTTTTTCTTTTTTTTTTTTTGAGATGGAGTCTCCCTTACTCTGTCACCCAGGCTGGAGTGCAGTGGCAGGATCTCAGCTTACTGCAGCCTCTGCCTCCCGGGTTCATGTGATTCTCCTGCCTCCTCAGCCTTCTGAGTACCTGGGATTATAGCTGTGAACCACCTACCTCCCCCACCCCCCAGCTAACTTTTGTATTTTTAGTAGAGATGGGGTTTCACCGTGTTGGCCAGGCTAGTCTCAAACTCCTGACCTTAAGCGATCTGCCCGTCTTGGCCTCCCAAAGTTCTGGGATTACAGGTGTGAGCCACCGCACCCACCCCCTTCATATATAGTCTTACATAATTTTTGACTTAAATGTAATCGTGATATCCTTTAACATATGCATTCCTAGGTATAGACTTATATACATTTGTAACATTCATCACAATATG
>NW_012102865.1:3053926-3090436 GCF_000951045.1 Mandrillus leucophaeus
GGTGAACATGGGAGTGCAGAAATCTCTTTATGATTCTGATTTAAAATCCTTTGGATCCATACCCAGAATTGGGATTGCAGGATCATATGGCAGTTCTAATTCTAATTTTTTTGAGAACCTCCATTCTATTTTTTATAGCTGTTGCATCATTCTCTTTATATAGGATAGATATTAACCCTTTATGAAAATATAATTAAAATACTTTCTAGTTTAGTGTTTGTCTTTTGTATATGACTTTTTTTAATTTAAAAAATTTATTTTTTAATATAGTCACACCAGTCTTTTTCTTTATGGATTTTGCCTTTTGTATCATGTGTAGAAAGCCTTTCCCCAACATAAATTTATATCAGTTGACTCAGATTTTCTTCTGGTCTTTTCATTTATACTTTAATTGATTTGTAATTTGTTTTGGTCTGAAGTTGGAGGTTTGAATATAACTTTATTTTCAGGAAATTGAATTTATTTACTTTCACATTATTTTCTTCACTAATTTGAAATACTTATATTGTCACTTATTGGATCTTTAAATTCTTATGCATGAAATCTGTCCCTTCTATGGATAAGTTATCTAGTTTTGCAGCAGTGTCGCACTATTATAACTTCATAATACATCTTAATATCTCAATAAGGAAAGTTCCTATTTATTAGTCTTTGTTGTCACAAATTTCTAGGTGAAATTGAGTCATTTAATATAGTTTCAAAGAAAAATTCCTACTCAGATTTTGATTGGGATTGCATTAAATTTATAGATTATTTTGGAGAAAATGAACATATCTATAATATAGATACTTCCTATCCAGAAACATGGATATTATTATATTTTTCAACTATTTTATGTCCTTTAGTAAAATCTGTAGTTCTCTTCCCATAAACTTAGCTTTTTACTTTATTGTACTTTTATCAGACTTTCTTCATTGTATCAAGAGTATTAATTTATGGACAATTCCTGTAGCCAACATTAAGTTATCTGCTTCTCAACTCCACCTCTCACATGTTTCACTCTGGAATTTACTATTTACCTGTTTCAGTTTCTGCAATTAGTAGCAAATCTGGTAATGCCTGCATTAACTGAAAGTCACCATAGAGTCACAAGGTCATGGGATAATGACATTTATGCAGCGAGAGAGGAAAAAATCTAGTTGGTTTTCCTTCTTTGTATGTCTGCTTTTCAATTAGTTCCTGAGATAACTTGTTCTGGTTTGTATATTTGTAACTTTATGGTGACTACAGAGTGTGAATTGAGGAACAAAAAGGAAGGTTCTTATGACCTAAAATATACTTTCCACTTGTCTCCCAGGAGAGGCTGCATTCCACCATTACAGGCCAATTTTTTTGGGTTAAGGCGCTCTCTTCAACAAAATGAAAATAGTTCTTAGGGGAATCACCACTGAAACTATTGTCTTAGCTCTGGCTGCTATAACAAATGACCTTGTTCTGGGTAGCTTAAATAGCAAATATTTATTTCTCATGGTTCTGGAGGCTGGGAAGTCCAAGTTCTAGACACCAGCAGATTCAGTGTCTGATGAGGGCCTACCTTCTGGTTTGAAGATGGTGCCTTCTTGCTGTGTTTTCACATGACACAGCACAAGCCCTCATATTTCTTATGAGGGCACCAGTTCCATTCATGAGGATCCTACCCTCATGATCTAATTATCTTCCAAAAGCCTCACTTTCTAATACCATCACATTGGGGGTTAGGATTTCAACATAGGAATTTTGGAAGGGCATAAATATTTAGGTCATAGTGAGTATTGTAACCCAGTAGTACTTTAAAAATTTTTTTTCTCTGTTTTTGTTTATTTATTTATTTATTTATATTATATTATACTTTAAACTCTGGGTTACATGTGCAGAAAGTGCAGTTTTGTTACATAGGTATACGCATGCCATGGTGGTTTGATTGCACCCATCAACCCATCACCTACATTAGATATTTCTCCTAATGCTATCCCTTCCCTAGCCCCTCACCCCCACAGACCCCAGTGTGTGATGTTCCCCTCCCTGTGTCCATGTGTCCTCATTGTTCAGCTCCCACTTATGAGTGAGAACATGCGGTGTTTGGTTTTCTGATCTTATGATAGTTTCCTGAGAATGATGGTTTCCAGCTTCATCCATGTCCCTGCTAAGGACATGAACTCATCCTTTTTTATGGCTGCATAGTATTCCACAGTGTATATGTGCCACATTTTCTTAATTCAGTCTATCACTGATGGACATTTGGGTTGGTTCTAAGTCTTTGCTATTGTGAATAGTGCTGCAATAAACATATGCATACATCTGTCTTTATCATAGAATTATTTATAATCCTTTGGGTTTATGCCCAGTAATGGGATTGCTGGGTCAAATGGTATTTCTAGTTCTAGATCCTTTAGGAATCACCACACTGTCTTCCACAATGGTTGAACTAATTTACACTCCCACCAACAGTGTAAAAGTGTTCCTATTGTTCCCAGTAGTACTTTAATTAATCAGATTATTTCCATCTAGATTGTTATGTAAGGGCAAGACCTTAGCATTATGATATAGATATATACATTTTAATAGTGGCGTGGTGCCAAAAATAGGTGCCTGGAGGAGTAGACCATGGTAGATGGCCATGCGTGGCAAGAGGACACAAAATGACAAAATTGGAGGAAAACATGTATATTTTGAGAATAGAGAATAAATTAACAAAAAGTTAGGAGAGCTCAGAAAAGAAAAATTATTTTTTTCTGTGGTTTGTCCTGCCTGGTTGTATAGAAAAATTGCACAAGGAATAGAGAAGTAGATGGGGAGGAGGTTATAGCTGCCTTTACAGTAAGATCCATTAAATTTTCTTACCACTAGCCCAATCTCAGCCAACAGGAAGCAGCGTTATTTTTCCTAAAAGCTAAGCCAGGGACAGGGTTTCTACTGCAGATAGAATTCTATCACCGTCAATATAATCATTTTTAGTGACATATAGAAACAAATATCCAGGCCAGAATTACTTCTTCAAAATTACTTCTTCTTTTTCTCAACTATAATCACGAGAATATTGAATACTTATTCAATACTGCATTTTCTAAAAAAATATAGCCACTTATTCTACCTAGTAGTGTGTTTGGCATCACACAGTAGTGTGATGTGGCAAATAAAAAGAATCACTTTCAAACAGCTACCTTTTATGTGCAGCACTCACAGCTGCCACTTGAAGCTCAGTTTGCAATCAATTTGATAAGTCAATCAGTGTTCATTTTGTCCTGATCTCCTAGGTAACCAGAGCATTTATCCAGACCCTTGCCAGGGAAGAACATTTAAAAAGTAATATGTATTCATAACCTGTTTTCTTTGAACATTGACTTAATAGAAAAGCAAAGAGCTACCCATGCAATATTTTAAATAACAATAACACAAATTCTATTTGATTCTGGTGAGAAAGTATGAGGAGAAACATACTATAGAATATAACATCATTATATTTCAGTCTCTTATGATCTATCAGGAATGAAAACTGCACCACCTGCTATGTCTATTATGTACTTAATGTGAATAACAAGCATCCCATTGCTGGTTATTAAAACAAATCATAAGCCATCTGACATTATACTTATAACCCGTCCCCTGCTTCATGGCTCTGAGAAAGACACAAATTGAGGGTGGGTGCATTGGAGCAGATTTTTTGATGTGAGTACAAGGCATTTGGCCTCAAAGGAAGTCATTTATCTACTTCAAAAAAATCCCGTAAAAAAGACATTATGTAAAATATAATCATAAAACAGTATTATTGGCACAAGGTAGAGAATGAAGAATTCCAGCAGTTGCAAAACACATTAAGTTTTGCCTTACCTGAATTTTCTTGGTGTGTGAAGCCATGAAAAAAATGAAACATTTGGTGTTTGTAGAAATGACTCACATTGAGGAAATCATAGATCTTGCTCGCCTTGTTGATACAGTGTAGCATTCAAATCCCACTGACTACACAGGCTTCAAGTTTAGCTGGGCCAACCTCATCTACCTGGACACAGCTAACTGGTTTATTGGTTATTATTTCCTGTGGGAAGTTTTAATTCATGCCCTGTAAAGGTTCAATGCTGAATATGGCTATACCTTGGAGAAAAGTAATGTTTGCCAAATGCTTACTAGAATTGAGATAAGGAATAATCTGGAAATAAAATAGTGTAAATGGGATTCTTAGTCCATGATGTTCTGTGTTACAAATATTCTTTTGCTTGAATATTTTGAAGGATTTGAAAACTATGTCCTGGTTCTGGATCTGTGAACAAGACATAGGCCAAGACTGGACACAGAGCACTGTTTGGGGGAAGATCACTTATCTGCAAATCATCCTGGCTCTCTTAGAGTCCTTCAGTGTGAACTTGAAGAAATCACTGATTTCAGTTTGGGCCTCATTTGTAAAATAAAAAGTTGATAAACAGGCCATTGAGTTTCTTTTAACTCCAAAATTTCATAGTTTTATCTAATAGGATATGAACATCTTAGGAGATTCTCCATACCCTCACATGTATCCATATAGACTATATTCATTTAAAATGCCCCCAAACTCCAATGAGCACAAAATTCGGTATTACTGAAGAAGATTTATGTTCGAGTTCTAAAATGTGATTTGACTGGCTGTCTATAGCCTTTTCTTAATGTCAGAATAACCAAAATGTAACAAAACAAAAACGAAGCAACACCATGTGTTTGGATTTGAATCTGCTCAAGACAATTTTGTTTTATACCAACCTGCAATTAGAATCCAATCCCAGAGGTTCTGGGACCTTTTCAGCTAATGATGAGCCGACCATGTTTCAGTTAATGCAAGGCTTGTGAGGTTATTTACAATCCAAGTAAACACATTCCGGTTTTCAAAAATAAATTGGTACTACGGACTAAACGGTATTTGTCAGACTTGTTCCTTGAATGTCCCATCTCCGAGGAGTTAAACAAGAACTTGGATGTAACCAGTTAAACATATTTGGAAACTTCTTGATTCTTATTGGCAAACATAACAAGAGACAGAGCTTCTTTGCTTAACATAACAAGAGACAGAGTGCAGATTGAAATTTAGCAAGACCTTTGTCTCCTACAGAGCTCTTTGAGGCTCTCCTGTGGTCCTTGCTGGGAAGAAGAATAATCAGTATATAGGACTTTGAAAAGTCTTTGTCACAAGGATTCAGGTCTCCTAAAACTGCTCATGAGATGTCATTGTTACCTATAGTTGATTTTAATTGTAAATATAGCCAAACGAAAGTGTGTGTATAATATATTAAAATATAAAAACATTATAATATAAAATAATGTTATATCTGTATATATATCTCCTCTCTTTGCTTTTCTCTCCTCTGAGTCTCTGTTTCTGTCTTTGTCTCTCTGACTCTGTCTTTACACTCTACACACACTTCCCAACATTAGCTACAATGTTTGGGAAAAGGCACAGTGAGAATCACAGTAAGTTTCATGTCTTAAAAGCTGAAGATATTGTCCTGTCAATTCTGCCATATAAATCTTCTTTATATCCTTTTTTCCTGTATAGAAAATGAGAGAGTTGCCTTTAGCCAAAATACTGGGATGTTAGAGTATTTGGTTACATTGTTATACTGTATATACGAACATTTCCACTACAGTTGCAAGTAGTTTAGGCACTTTTCAGAGCTGAATTTAAGCATGTTAGAAATATCAATTAAATACAGAGTTGAGCATTAAAACTAACAATGTTAAGTGTTCATGTTCTTGAAGGATTAACATTTTTTTCCCATGTGTAAAATATTTTTGTTTTATTAATACATGATAATTGTACATATTTATAGGATACAAGTAATATTTTGATATATGCATACAATGCATAATAATCAAATCAGTAATTAGGATGTCTATCACCTAAAACGTTTATTATTTGTGTTGGTAACAATTCAAAATGACTCTTCCAGCTATTTTGAAATATACAACAAATTATTATTAATTAAAGTCACCCTACTGTGCTGTTGAGTACTAGAACTTATTCCTCCTATCTAATGATATGTTTGTACCTAATAATTAATCTCTCTTCACCTTCCACCTTTTTTCCGAGGTTCAAGTAACCATTGTTCTATTCTCTCCCTTCATGAGATCAACTGTTTAAGCTCCCACGAATGAGTGAGAACATTTGATATTTGTCTGTGTGTAGTTTATTTCATCTAACATAATGACCCCCAGTTCTAGCTATGTTGCTACAGATGACATAAATTTCTTTCTTTTAAATGGCTGAATAGTATTCCATTGTGTATATATATATCACATTTTCTTTATCCATTCATCATTGATGGACACTGGGATTGATTTCTTGTCTTGGATTTTGTGAATAATACAGCAATAAATGCTGGGGTGCAGGTATTTCTTTGACATACTGATTTCCTTTCCTTTTGATAAATACCCAGTAGTGGGATTTCTGTATTATACAGTGGTCTTATTTTTAGTTTTTTGAGAAACTGTCATACTGTTTTCTATAATGGATGTACTAATTTACATGCCCACCAACAATGTATAAGAGTTTCCTTTTCTCCATATTCTCACTAGTATCTGTTATTTTTTGTCTTTTTGATAGTAGCCATTCTAACTATGATGAGATGATATTTCATTGTGGTTTTTATTTGTATTCCTCTAAGGATTAGTGATTTTGAGCATTTTTAAATATACCTGTTGGTCATTTGTATGTATCCTTTTGGGAAATGCCTATTCATGTCTTTTGTTTACTTTTTAAGATTATTTGATTTTTTTGTGGGGGCAGTGTTGAGTTGTTTGCATTTCTTATATATTCTGAATACCAATCTCTTGTCCAATAAACAGTTTGTAAATATTTTCTCCCATTCAATAGGTTGTCTCTTTATGCTGTTGTATCCTTTGCTATACAGAAGCTTTATAGTTTAATATAGTACCATTTGTTTATTTGAAGTCATAGCCATTTGCTTTTGAAGTCATGGCCATAAAATCTTTGCCTTAATCAATGTCATGATGCATTTCCCCTATGTTTTCTTTTAGTAGTTTTATAGTTTCAGGTCTTACATTTAAGCATTTAATCCATTTTCAGTTGATTTTTGTATATGGTGAGAGATAGGGACCTAGTTTCATTCCTCTGCATATTGATATCCAGTTTTCCCAGCACCAGTTATTGAAGAGACTGTCCTTTCTTCAGTGTATGTTCTTGGTGCCATTGTTGAAAATAAGTTGGCTGTGAATACATGGATTTATTTCTGGGTTCTCTATTATGATCCATTGGCCTATATGTCTTTTTTATACCAATGCCATGCTGTTTTGGTTACTATAGCTTTGTAGTATATTTTGAAGTCAGGTAGTGTGATGCCTCCAGTTCTTTTTGTTTAATACTGCTTTGGCTATTTGAGATCTTTTGTGGTTCCATACAAACTTTCTATTTCTATGAAGACTATCACTGATATTTTTATAGTGATTACATTGAATCTGTAGATTGCTTTGGGCAGTGGTGGTCATTTTAACAATGTTAATTCTTCCAATCCGTGAGCATGGGATGTCTTTCCATTTGTTTGTGTTTTCAATTTCTTTCATCAGTGTTTTGTAGTTTTCATTGTAGAGATATTTCGCCTCCTTATTGAAACTTATCCCAGGTAATTTATTTATTTATTTTTGTACCCACTGTAAATGGGATTGCTTTCTTGATGTCCTTTTTTTAGAGAGTTTGCTATTGGTGTATATAAATGCTTCTGATTTTTGAACATTGATTTTGTATCCTACAACTTTCTTGAATTTGTTTATCAGTTCTGAGAGTTTCTGGTAGAGTTTTGAGGTTTGTTTTTTCTTTTTTCTTTTTTAGACAGAGTTTCACTCTTGTTGCCCAGGCTGCAGTGCAATGTTGCAATCTCGGCTCACCTCAACCTCTGCCTCTCAGGTTCAAGCAATTCTCTTGCCTCAACCTCCCAAGTAGCTGGGATTACAGGCATGCACCACCACTCCCAGCTAATTTTGTATTTTTAGTAGAGACAGGATTTCTCCATGTTGATCAGGCTGGTCTCGAACTCCCAACCTCAGGTGATCCACCTGCCTTGGCCTCCCAAAGTGTTGGGATCACAGGCGTGAGCCACTACACCCGGCTGAGGGTTTTTATTTGTATATAAAATCATGTGATCTGCAAAGAGGGACAATTTTACTTCCTCTTTTGCAATTTGAACACCTTTAATTTCCTTCCATTTCCTTGTCTAGTTAGGACTTCTAGTACCATGTTGAATAAAAGTGGTGAAAGTGGGCATCCTTGTCTTGTTCCAGTTCTTAGTATTTTCAGTTTTTTCCCATTCAGTATGATATTAGCTGCAGTTATTTCATATGTGGCTTTTATTATTTTGAGGTATGTTCTTTCTTTTTTTAAAATTTAACTTTTAAATTCAGGGATACATGTGCAGGTTCGATATATGGGTTAACCTGTGTCATGGGGATTTGTTGTACAGATTATTTCATCATCCAGGCATTAAGCCTAGCACCCATTTGTTATTTTTCTTGATCTTCTCCCTCCTGTCACCCATCACCCTCTGATAGGCCCCAGTGTCTGTTGTTCCTCTCTGTGTGTCCCTGTGTTCTCATCAATTAGCTCTCACTTGTAATATTTGGTTTTCTGTTCTTGTGCTAGTTTGCTAAGGATAATGGCCTCCAGCGCCATCCTGTTCCTGCAAAGCACATGATCTCATTCTTTTTTATGGTTGCATAGTATTCCATGGTGAATATGTACCACATTTTCTTTATTCAGTCTATCATTGATGGACATTTAGGTTCATTCTATGTCTTTGCTATTGAGAGTAGTGCCACAATGAACATACGTGTGCATATGTCTTCATGAGAGAATGATTAATATTCCTTTGGGAATATATCCAGTAATGGGATGGATAGGTGGAATAATATTTCTGTTTTTATGTCTTTGAATAATCTCTACCCTGTTTTCCACAATGATTGAACTAGCTTACACTCCCACCAACAGTGTATGATCATTCCTCTTTCTCCACAGCGTTTTTCTAGACTTTCCAATTTGTTAGCATAGAACTTTTCATAATAGTTTCTAGTGATCGTTTGCTTTTCTGTGGTATGAGTTATAATGTCTCCTTTTTCTTTTCTGATTTTATTTATTTGAGTCTTCTTTCTTTTTTTCTTGGTTAGTTCAGCTAGTGCCTTATTGATTTTGATTATTTTTTCAGAACACTAGCTTTTCGTTTTGTTAATCCTTTATATTGTGTTTTAGGTCTCTGTTGAGTTCTGCTCTGATCTTTATTGTTTGTTTTCTTCCTCTAATTTTGGGTTTTGTTTGTTCTTGTTTATCTAGCTCCTTGAGGTGCTTTGTTAAATGGTTTATTTGAAATCTTGGGCACTGGCAGTGTTAGTTCTGTGTGAACCAGTCCTAAGGCCTGCAGGCAGCATGCTTGGGTACTGGTGGTGACAATGATTGGCTGGGTGGGCTGCTACTTAGGCCTTCTGGTGGTGTGTATGTCTTCAGTAATGGCTTTAGAGGGAGCAGGCCACTCCTCAAGTCCTCCAGCAGCATATGTAGTCACCAGTGCCATGTCATGCGGGGGGACCGGTCCCCAGGCACTTGGGTGGGTCATGTGAGAGGGCACTGGTGGCAGTAGAGGCAGGCTTGATGGGTTAGTCCCCTCCTTGGGGTTCTGTGAGGCATGCATGTGTGCCCGTGGTGGGTGGAATAGACTCATCCACAGGCCTGTGGATGGCCCACACGTGTCCTGATGGTAGTGGACTGGGAGCTCTAATTTCCAGGCCTCTGGATGTTGTGTGTGTGCACTGGCGATGGTAGTCGGGGCAGCTTGATTTCTAGGCTTCTGGATGATGTGCGTCTGTGACAGCAGTGGCAGTGACAGGTGGGAAAGACCTGTCCTCAGGCTTCCAGATGATGTGTGCGGGTGCTGGCAGCAGATGGCACGGGTCAAACCCCAGGCAGTGTGTGTGGTATGTGGGTGCCAGCAGTAGCAGTTAGTAGATTGAGCCTCTTTGTAGGTCCTGGGACAGCACATGTAGGTATGTGAGGACCCTGACACTGGAGGGGTGTGGGGTTACTGGAGGAGGTGGGTTTGCTATCAGTGTCAGTGGACCCAAGCAGTTAGCTCCCAGGCTCTGGGGAGCAAATACTTTGGCTTCCTTTGTCTGGGGGGCAACCTCTCTAGTGCACTGCGCTGCACATTCCTCAGGATGCAGGACACTGTGAATGGGCCAGAGTGCTGGGGACCTGGTTTGCACCCCTTGATCCAGATGCTACAGCCCTTTGAGTAGCCACAGAGGGATGTCACCAAGGCTACCAAGATTTAGAAATTCAGGGCCTGTTGGGATGCAGGGCAGGATATAGTCTGGTGGGGGCTGGGCTCTCAAAATGGTGCCATGCTGTAGCTGCTTGGGTCATGGCAAAAAGTCCCTCTGTGGAAAAATGTCTTCACATGGATTCCAGGCAACTCTCTATACTAGTCTCAGGATATGTGAGGGCCATGGGGCTCTCCTGTGGCTAGGATTACAGGAGTCTGCCGTGGGAATGTTGACTAGTGGGGCCTTTTTGCTTACATTTTCCCCAAAATGGAGAGTGCTTTCTCACTCTGAGCTCATGCCAGCCAGGCTGGCTACTTCACTTTCCTCTCCTTCTGTGCTTCAGGCACTCCCTGTCACTTCCTTGCTGAATTTCAGTGACAGGGGGCAGTGGTGGTATATTCAGTATGTGGTTGTCTACTTGCTGTTTTGGTCCTTCTTTGTGGTGGAGGCAAGTACCAGATGTCCCTTATCAGCCATCTTGAAGCTGGTCTCCATATTCTTAAGTGATACCAAACAGCAATCCCATCTCTTTTGCCGTTAGGTTCCTGTCTTTGCTGTCACCACCACCTTAATTATCTCTAACTGTACCTACATCTTTAGGTCACTTCCTTCATATTTAGAGTCTTGCTGAAGAACACTGGGTCAGTCAAAACTCGATTTAATGCATATGGCCTAACTGCTGGAGTATTGGGAGAAGGAATCAGTTCTTTCAACTTCTGAAGTGAAAAGTGTAGCCCCAAATCTCGTTTACTTTTGCAGACCTCCAGATGAGATGAAAGTATCTCATACATCTGTATTTGATCCAGTTTGTATTCTGGCTAAGCCTCCTTTTTCAGTATGATCATTCAATTATCTCACCCATGTATCCTGGGCTTCTATTGAACAGAATGACTTGCTATTTCTTGTATATGTTATGTGGCATCTAATTTAGTGGCTTTTGACTCATCATTTATTTATTTATTTATTTATGCAAAGGCTCATTTTACCTACGGTCACATGCTTCCCATCCTTGAGTGTCTAACTCAAATGCAGTCAGTTATGTTATGGTTATCATGTTCCCCAAGACAGAACATTATTCTTTTTGATAAGATCAAATACCTCCTGTTGGTAAATTGAAGTTTCAATGTAAATTATAGTCTAAAGAACAGGGAAAAAATGAGGCTACAGTGAAGGTACTCTACCATGAGAGGAAAGAAAACTAAATAATAATGTTTCTCCTTCAGAAATCTGCACCTTTCTTAGGTACTTGTGAACATGCTGTATCCTTGTCTCTGGACTTATACAGCTGGCGGGCATGAACTGTGTCTGATTATCTTGGAGTCCTCTGCAGGTCTCAGTAGAGTGGGTTAGCAACTGTTCAGTCTAGTGAAGAAGGCAGCCAAATATATGAAGATGGAGAACAGTCTGCTAAGTGGCATCACATAAGTAAGAAACTCAGTGGGGATGCCATAAAGGGAATCAAATAGACTCTCCAGGACCAGGAAAATCATCTCAGAGGGATTTGACCTGGGAATTAAAGAATAAATGTATTTTTGCCAAGCTGCCAAGGTAGTAGAGGGGCTAAGTGTTTAGATTTTCTCTTGAATATGGAAAGGGACTTTTTAATAATAAACACTCTTCAACAAAGACTGAAGTACCTTATGAATTTATAGACCTGAAGGTGTTTAATCAGAGGCTGGTTGACTATTTTTGCAGAATGTATAGAGGAAATTAATAAACTCTTTGGATGAAATCTCTGAGAAACCTGAAAAATTTAAATTTATGTGATTCCTATCATAAAATCCTAGGAGGGTAAAGATTAAAAATGATTAGATAATTTTTATTAGCTAAATACATATTACTTTAAAAATTAACTTCAAACCATTTATTTAACTAGTAGAAAAACATACATTTTATTCTGATTTAAAAAACATGAAAAATCACTTTTGTCACCAGAACATTGAACAAATAAGACTACCAATGATAATTATAAAGTAACTTTTATTTTATTTCCCACCTTTCTTTTAAGTTCATAATGTGGGATTAGTTACTCTGCTTCTCCTGGAGAAATTCTCAGGTTGCATTTGTCTTCCAAACAATCTCTTTTGAATAATTGGTATGCCTGGATATGTGCAATAATCAAAACTTTAATCTTAATATAAAGTCAAAGCTGCAATCCAAAACCTGTATGAAGGGAGACAAGGCATGGCCAACTTTCCTTCCTTCTCACTTTGGCTTCTGCATCTTCTCTATCTTCTTGCTGTGTGTGTTTCTCACTCCTCCAGGGACGTGCCAAACATGGGAGCAAGAAAGGCCATACTGGGCTAGTACTGCTATGAACCAACATCAACATTCTGTGGGCTTGGCAGATGTTGGAAAATGGCTCTTTTGTTGTATAATGTGGAGATGGGTAGTAGGTTCTATGTAGACCTTGTATATTAGTTCATTTTCATGCTGCTGATAAAAACATACCTGAAACTGAGAAGAAAAAAAGGTTTAGTTGAACTTGCAGCTCTACATGGCTGGGGATGCCTCAGAATCATAGCGGGAGATGAAAGGTCTCTTCTAGGGTCTGGAGGACTGTGGCTGTCTTCTCACAGCTCCACTAGGCAGTGCCCCAGTAGGGAACCTGTGTGGGGGCTCTGACCCCCCATTTCCCTTCTGCACTGCCTTAGTAGATGTTCTTCATGAGGGCTCTGCCACTAGGCAGTGCCCCAGTAGGGAACCTGTGTAGGGGCTCTGACCCCACATTTCCCTTCTGCACTGCCCTAGCAGATGTTCTTCATGAGGGCTCCACCCCTGCAGCAAACTTTTGCCTGGGCATCCAGGCATTTCCATACATCTTCTAAAATCTAGCTGGAGGTGTTCCTAAACATCAATTCTTGACTTTTGTGTGCCCACAAGCCCAGTACCACATGGAAGATGCCAAGACTTGGGGCTTCCACCCTCTGTAGCCATAGCCCAAGCTCTGCATTGGCCCCTTTCAGCCATGGTTGGAGCAGCTTGAACACAGGGCACCAAGTCCCTTGGCTGCACGCAGCTAGGAGACCCTGGGTCCAGCCCACAAAACCACTTTTTCCTCCTAGGCCTCCAGGCCTGTAATGGGAGGGGCTGTGGTGAACATCTCTGACATGGGCTGGAGATGTTTTCCCCATGGCCTTGGTGATTAACATTAGGCTCCTTGCTACTTACGCAAATTTCTGCAGCCAGCTTGAATTTCTCCTCAAAAAAATGGGTTTTTCATTTCTACTGCATTGTCAGGCTGCACATTTTCTGAACTTTTATGCTGTTTCCCTTTTAAAACAGAATGCTTTTGATAGCACCCAAGTCACCTTTGAATGTTTTGCTGCTTAGAAATTTATTCTGCTAGATACCCTAAATCATCTCTCTCAAGTTCAAAGTTCCACAAATCTTCAGGGCAGGGGCAAAATGCTGCCAGTCTCTTTGCTAAAACATAACAAGAATCACCTTTGATGCAGTTCCCAGCAAGTTCCTCATCTCCATCTGAGACCACCTCAGCCTGGACCTTATTGTTCATATCACTTTCTGCGTTTTTGTCAAAGCCATTCAGCAAGTCTCTAGGAGGTTCCTAACTTTTCCACATTTTTCTGTCTTTTTCTTAGCTCTCCAAACTGTTCCAACCTCTGCCTGTTACCCAGTTCCAAAGTCATTTCCACAGTTTTGGGTATCTTTTCAGCAATACCCCACTCTACTGTTACCAATTTACTGTATTAGTTCGTCTTCACACTGCTGATAAAGACATACGTGAAACTTTGGGGGAAAAAATGGTTTAACTGAACTTACAGTTCCCCATGACTGGGGATGCCTCACAATCATGGTGGGAGATGAAAGGCACTTCTTACATGGTGGCAGCAAGAGAAAAATGAGGAAGAAGCAAAAACAGAAATCCCTGATAAACCCGTCAGATCTTGTGAGACTTATTCACTATCACGAGAATAGCACGGGAAAGACCAGCACCCATGATTCACTTACCTCCCACTGGGTCCCTCCCACAACACATGGGAATTCTGGGAGATACAATTCAAGCTGAGATTTGGGAGGGGACACAGCCAAACCACATCACCTTCTTCAATTGGAAAATCTCTCATCGGCAGTTTCTTGACATGGTTTGTGAATCTCCAACTTGGTCATGTCTGAAGATGTACACCAACTTCTCTGAATGAGCCTTTTAAAGTTTTTTTTTTTTTTTTAAAATCATGCTCAAGATGAGGAAATACTCTCCTTTCTCCATAGTAAAGAAGAAATAAACAGCTGCAGCACTCCGACAGTATTTTTCCAAAGAAATTCCCTCTCAAATATCTAGTTTCAACTTCTTAAACACTTAAAGTGATTGCTAAAATAAGAGTTGCAAAATTGGGCTTTCACTCTCTCTTTTTCAAATATTGTTATATTTTGATGGTCTGGCAATTCACTTCAGAACATGATTGTAATCCATATTTCTGACTTAAGGCCTCAGTCGTAACTGAGGCTGAGTTCTAGTTTAATAGCTGTTTATGTTAGGATCATCCTAACTTTGTAGTGAAAGGATTATCCTTTCACTACAAAGGTGAGATTCCCTAGATGCTTGCTAAATGCAAAGAATAATGTCATAGGCTTGTTCCTGGGCTTGCATAAAATATGTAACTGTGATAACACTTTAATAGTGTTATAATTGTAAGATATTCTGGAGTGGGGAGTGCTCTTCTGCCCGTCTTCCTGGTTTCCTGAAGTCCTGTATGGCGTTTGATGACTATAAGTTGCTTAACTAGGCCAAATATCTAATTAGCTATTAATTGCCACTCTCGTTTGTGTCTCTTATTCCAGTAAGTCACCTTTTTCCCCCCACCTATACTTTTACCGTGGCGTTGTTGAAATAATGGAAACACATTGGTTCTTCCTCTCTTGTAAACTTTAAAAACTTCCTTGGGGAATAAGAAAAAAGACTCACCTGATTTTCCAAAAAGTGTTTCTCTTTGCTCCATGCAGGAAGGACTTCCTTAGCACCCTCACACTGATAATAAATTGTTAAAGGGGTCTCATGTGGACCTGCTGACAGCACTCTGATAAATACTCATATTAATTATAAAAAATAACAGTGGTCAAAAACTCAAAGTTCAACATGACTTTCAGAACAGCTTTTTCTTTGTCATTTTTTTTTCCTGAGATAGGTTTCAAATTTCAACACTGAACTTTCCAAAAAACAGACTGCAACTTGATCCTAAAGATTAGTTTAGCACACTCTACTTTCGACCTTTGTTTTTAAGGATAAAAAAATGGAAGAAGCTCATCATGATCATGATCATCATCATTATCGTCTAGTGTGAGATCTACTCAGAGTCCAGGAATAGGCCAGGTAGGAAACCAGGGACTATTTCAAACACTGGGTGTGGGTCATCCTATATAACTTGGGATGTGGGTGTGGGACCACAGGACTTGAGGCCAGAGACCACAGAACAACTGCAGGGTAAGATAGGGCAGGGTCACAAAAGAAAGCAAGAAAAAGAGCCAAATGACTGCTAGACTATAGCTGAATTGAAAACCAGAAGACATTTTCAATTAATGAGGCTGGAGTGTATGAGAACAAGGGTCACCCATTTCAGGGAATTTTGAAAACAAGTTGATAACATGCCAGACTTTGGTTTTGTTGGTCTTGCTGCCTCCATGGGGATGTTTCCCGTGAGCGTGTTTAAAGAGTTCACAGGGCTCTAGACAAATGGTCCATAAGGATGCCTTTCTTCTTGTTATAAATACAGTGTAATGGCATGCCTCATTTGCCAGCTGAAGTAATAATGGCTTATTCAGATCCATCATGCTAAGGATTACTCAGGGACTGTTGAATAGACACATGTTTCTGCTGCCAGCAAATACATTTAGTCCCCTCTTTACACTACATTACATTGTTATATGTTGCTTCTTCATGAGTTTTAAAAAAGGCCTAGGTAAGGAAGAGAGAATTCATGCATATTGCATTGTTATATGTTGCTTCTTCACAAGCTGTTAAAAAGGCCTAGGTAAGGAAGAGAGAGAATTCATGCCATCTGTTGGCCTCATCCTCTTTTACCATAGTTCATTTCTTCACAAAAGAAAAGCCTAGGCAAAGTGAGTAAATATAAAATAGGTTACTTTTGAAGAAAATATCTGGATATAGTCTATTTTCCATGAGTAGAATAATATATCGATGGGTGCCAATTTTCACAGTAAAGCTATCTGAATAATTAAAGTTTAGCTTTTCTAAACTGGGCCAGATATCTAATTAGCTATTTATTGCTCTTCTGTTTGTGTCTGTTCCAGGAATTCACTTTTTATTCACCTGTACTTTTGCCATGGTATTGTTCAAATAAGGGAAAATAAAACTTTAAAAACCTCCTTGGGGCATAAGAAACAGGCTGGAAAACAATATATCATAAACATAATGCCTCAGTTTATGATTCTATCCACTTGTTTTCTGGACATGTCAAGTTATGTGAATTAAATGATTAAAACTTAATACTGACCCTAGCTATTTATTCTTCTTTAAAAATTATATTTGCAAACTGCTACCGAAACCAGTGTAGAAATGATTCCTAACAGATAGAATCCCAGTCTTAAAAGATGTCACAAATAACTGGGTTCTAATTTCCTTCCATTTTCTCTTAGTTTTAACCTCATTATAATTTTTATATTTCAAACATACTTCTCTCTTTAATTTTTTAAAAACATTTAGTTTTAATTTTAAATCTTTTTGTCACATGCTAGCTTTGAACAGATTCCAGTGAGATAGCTGCTCTGAGACATATGCAGTATATGAAGTCCTAATTTTGAAGCAGGATATCTCCAAGTGGTGCTGAGCTAGTTCTCCATGAACCTATCAGGAGTAGTTTAGCCCTCAGGAGTATAGATCTCCACCTTGGCCCTAGCCCTAGCAGACCCCATCAAGCCCCGTAGCCTCATGGAGTGGAAGACGCCTCCTCACTTAACACTCTGAGCTATTTACAGGGATCATGGAAATATGGTTTGATGGACAGAGAAGCCTTCAGGGAATTAATGACACCAGTGCTTGTAGAATGGATAGACTCTTCTCCCGGGGACAGAGTGCTTTTAAAACCAAGAGCCCTGGAGGCGTTCAACTTCACTAGCTTTGTCGAGTTTCTCCTGGATTTCTCTTTTCTCCCTTAACATTGTCAGAATTGCTGCTCAGTACATGTCAAACTTTCCCCAAGTGATGGATCATATACAGTGACACACCTCTTAGTAAAAAACCTTTTCACTTAAATTAAGCATTTTTGATATCTGCCACACTGGCAGATTGTAAGACTTCAGGAAAATAATATATTAGCAATCTAAAATATAATATTAAAAATGAAAACCAATACTGATTGATTGCTTTCTAAGTGATAGACTGTCAAGCACTTCACATGTATTGTCTCACTGAATAATGCATGTTCGTTTAACAGTACATTGAAGGGATGTTAATTATTCTATAAACTCAAAATGCAGATGCAAAATTTCTTTAATTCTGCCTTGTGGAAGTACACACACATTAGTGGCTAAGAGAAATGTTTTATTTGTGTCCTTTTATTTTTTTTCCTGTTTCTTTCTCTCTCTCTCTCTTTTTCAAAGAATTGAAGTTAGTTTTATTCAAAAGTCTACTGAGGACTGAGACCTGGAACCTGAGAGCAGTTCTGTCAGATCGTTCCAGTACAGGGCTTCAGCTCACTGCTTAGAGACATGCGTTAGGGGTTCAGTACGTACAAAATCACATCACACTTGCTCAGAAGTTATATTAAAGCAGAATCACATCTAGGTTTGGGTATAAGAATAATTCTCATTATGGATTGCGGAGGAATAATCACTAACCCCATCAGACATTATTTTATGTGTAGGAAAAGGCAAAAACAAGGGTCATTCATCTTTCAAGGAATATAGCGACTCAGGCAAAAGACACGGAGGGCCATGTGCTCCGGCCTATTTTGTCTTCAAAGTGTTTGCCTTTTTCTTAGAAATAATAATTAATAAAGAAAATTTTTTAGTAGCTAAACCTAAGCAAAACATTACTGGCCTTAAAAGAGTCAAATGGGTACAAATTTTGTTTTCACTAGTTTGAGGAGACCTGTGATTATTTATATTTTTAATTACTTATTGTATTTAATGGATAATGTAATAGACAACACTCTCTTGCAATCAAGAGTAATATGTAAATTGGTTTTTAAAAGAAAGAAGGTTTTAGCCTCTATAACTGGTGTCAAAGGTCTAAATCAATATATTAGAATACTGTACTTATACTACATTAAATCTTCCTCAAGGATTAGTAAAGAAAGCATGTACGCGTCAGTTACAACAGAAATACTCTTGGGAAAATAAAGTGATGTGAATATTTTGCTAGTTGATGTACCTGAAATACATACCCGTGGCTTTTAGGAAATCAAGCATACAATCATCTGAATTAAATGGAAATAGGTCAAATGAGGACAATTCAATTTTTACAGCTTATCTTTTTTGTTTGTTTGCTTTAGAGCTCGCTCACTCACACACACAGATGCAGCTATGTCCCTACCCCATGGCTTATATTTTTTTCTCACAAAACTCATGCAAACTCTTACATACCCATACACTACTTTATAGATACAAGGTTTCACACTTATGACTTGACTTTGATGTCTTATGTATTTTAAATATGTATAACAGAAATGATATCTTCCTTGCAACATTGTTGCAAAGATTAAATGAGGTAATAAATTGTAAAACAAAAACAAAAACAGTTAAAGGTCTTAAACATAGTAGCTATTGTTATTTTTATGTGTGCGATGATATCCTGTTACCACTATCGGCAATGATGTGATAAAACTAGGAACAGTCAGCGTGGTATGCTTATTCGATGCCAAATACTATGATGAATGTAGCTTTATATACCTCAGCCCATTTAATTTGAGTAGACAATATTATCTCGTTTTACAGCTAGAGAATATGGACTTAAATACAGGTGTGTATGCCATTTGTTAAAAAAAGATTCACTTCTGAGAGCTCATGACAGAGTAGTTAAGAGCCTGAATGCTGTTGTCAGATCCTCTGGGTTCTAACCCTGGGCTCTGCCACTTCCTTGCAGCATAACTTGGGCCAGATGCCTATTTACTCTGTTGTCTCAGTTTCTTTATTTGTGAACTAGGAATAATATTCTTATATATAATTCATAAGGCTGTTACAACTATTAAAGGAGAAATGTTTATGAGGCACTCTAGAATTGTGTCTGGCACATAGTAAGTGCTATACAAGTGTTTGCTTAATGAAATAAATAGGCTTTAAATTACATTTGACTGGTAGAAAAATTTCAAAAGCAATTTTTAATTGTCTTGTTTAGGATTTTTATTCTTCATTTTAAAATCAACCCCCAAGCATTTGGAAGGAATTTCTGTGAGTTTGTTATAGCCCACAGATCTAAAAAGGTTTGTGTTAAAGTTATTTGGAAGCAATATTAGATTCAGAAGAGGGCAAATGACCTGACATTCTCAGATCATAAACATCTTTTGTGTAAGTCATGTCCACAGAATCGACTTGCTAGTTATGTTCCATCTCACTGAGGTACCTCCAAGAGCTTGACTATCACTGGTTCCAGTTTGAGGAGCTAGGCCCCTTTTGTAGTTAACCAGAATCCATATCCACCTAGAAAACATGTAGCTCCCGAACAATGAGAACACATGGACACGTTGGGGGAAACAACACACACTGGGGCCTGTGGGGTGGAGGGAGGGAGAGCATCGGGCAGAAAAGCTAATGGATGCTGGGTGATATGATTTGGCTATGTCCCCACCCAAATCTCATCTTGAATTGTAACTCCCACAATTTCCACGTGTCATGGGAGGAACCCACTGGGAAATGACTGAATTGTGGGGGCGGGTCTTTCCTATGCTGTTCTCGAGATAGTGAGTGAGTCTCACAGGATCCGATGGTTTAATAAGGGAAACCTGTTTTGCTTGGCTCTCATTCTTTCTCTGCCTGCTGCCATCCACGCAAGACGTGACTTGCTCCTCCTTGCCTTCCACCATGATTGTTGAGGCTTCCCCAGCCACTTCGAACTGTGAGTTCTCCATTACACCTCTTTCCTTTGTAAATTGCCCAGTCTAGTGTATGTCTTTATCAGCAGCATGAAAATGGACTAATACACTGGGCTTAGTCAACATGATGGGTTGACAGGTGTACCAAACCACCATTGCACATGTACCTATGTAAGAAACCTGCACATTCTGCACATGCCTGGAACTTAAAATAAGTTAAAGGAAAAAAAAAAAAAGAAAAAAATATAGCTCCTTTCCTGATCCTATCTTCCACCCCAGATGGAAACTAACAAAGACCTTCTCACCTATCTACATTACTGCCACTACTGCCAAAGACCTTCTCACCTATCTACATTACTGCCACTTCTGTTGATTGCGTGTGATACTTTTCCTCCCTCACAGAAGCACTGAGGGGCAAATAAACCTAAGGAAGAAAACACAATTATCTTTACACCGATATTTAGATTCCTTACAGGGACTCAGTGTTTATACGTGATGTAAGTATTATTCTAATGCAAAACATTCTTTTCATTCTGATCTTAGAGTCAGAGCAAGTGGTATTTTGGTTTAAAGTGATGAGATTACCCCTAGACCATCTCACTAAGGGTTATCTTTCTATTGAGAAATACCTTTTAGAGAGATTTCATGCGCATCCTTTGTAACTCTTCCCAGTACTCAAAACTTCACTACCAGGAAACTGGTGGCAGAATTATAACGCTGCCTCCGGTCCACTCTGCCACCCTTTTGCAATTTGGCAGCTTCTTGAAGCACTTAAGCGGCTTGGTGCCTTCAGTCTGACACTTCAGATGTGGCCATCAGCTAATGATTCTTGGCTTAATGTTGCAGATGCAACTGTGAGCCTATAAATGAATAACAAAGGACTTTTCTTTTTTTCTAATTTGGGGTTCAGTTGCATCATTAAACATAAGTATATTGTGTTGATAAAATGGGATTGAAAAATAAAAACATTCAGGAGATTTCTATAGCAAATGTGTACTTAGGGGAGGTTCAACGAATACTTGTGGAATTGAATTAAAAAAAAAAACTACTTCAAGAAAAAAAAATAACTTATGATGCGTTGTCTGAAGGGTCAAATCAAGGCAACATGGTTAGGCATTGCAAAACCCAGAAGTGTCCTAAATCTAGAGGTGGGCACAGGATTTGTTGTACTCTTTTGAATAACTATTTTCTAAGAGCTGACAATGCAAATATATGCATCTGTTATGAAAAATTGGCACATTTCCCAGTGAACTGTTTTCTGTATTTATCCAATATGTATTTACTATACATTACTTATGAGCAGACAGAGGAATAAGTACTTGGAATACAAAACTCTCGTCAAACTGATAGTGTGGTATTTGCACTGTTTTTTAAACACTTTGGGTTCAAATCTACAGCTGTTACATCTTGTGGTTTTGATTAGGTGCATGCATTATGAGTAATGTTTTATAAATATTGTTGTGAAGAAATACAGGCATTTATTGATTGGACACACAGTCTAAGTTACATAAGGCATTCTGTAATCTCCTCAAAGAACCCCAGGAACTCCCTAAATTGAACTGCTATTTGTTTTCTTCAGACTAAAATACAGCAAATAAATGAACTATGTAACAGAGGTTATACTGAAAAAAAAATTCCTGGAAGGTTTTTCACTATATGGAAACGATGTTATAGTAGCAAACATAGGACTGAACTGGAATTTTTAAGTCTGCAAAGTTTTTATGTTTTTCATATAGAAATCGTCACTAAACATACTTTGGGTCAATATTGGTTCAGGTAGAATCTTAATATGGAGTTTGGAACAGTTGAAAACGGAGTGAGAAAACAGAGGGATATTTTCTTGAATTTTAAAGGTCAAAATCCGTGCATAAATCTATGATTGTACTATGTAGCTTTGAATTAGTGCATTTGTTTTGAACAAAACAAAACAAAACAGTCATGGGGAGTTATTGTTTTAGTGAAAGATGCTTTGCTAGAGGTAAAATGTGTTCAGTTGAAAAACATTTACTTTTTTTTTTTTACAGTGGTGAATTTATTTAAATATTTATTTTTCTTCTTTTTTTGTAAAAAAAAGGCATTATTGAAGTATATACTTGATATACAGAAAAGTGCACACATTGAGTGTATATGCATCTTGATGTATTTGTATGCATGCATATACCCATGATACCATCATCACAACCCAGATACTAAACGTTTTTATAATCTCCAAAAATTTCTTTGTTTTCGTGTGTGTGTGTGTGTGTGTTGTGACAATACTTAACATTAAGTCTACCCTCTTAACATATCATAAAGTGCACAATATTGTTAATTATGGTACTAAACTGTACAGTGGATCTCTAGAACTCATTCATTTTGCATAACAGAAATTTTATAGCTGAAGAACAATTCTCCATTTCCCCCTCCCCTCAGCTTCTGGCTACCACCATTTTATTCTCTGCTTCTATGAGTTTGACTGTTTTCGATATCTCATGTAAGCGGAATCATGCAGTATTTGTCCTTTGTGGCTGACTTATTTTACTTAGCATAATATCCTTTAGGTTTATCCATATTGTTGCAAATGGCAGAATTTCCTTCTTTTTCAAGGGTGAATAATAAGGCAACATTTACTATTTAAGTATTGTAATTTCCCTTGTGTAAATTGTTTCAATTTTTATAATGATAGGGACAGCCAAATCATATTTAATTTTATGTTACTCCGTTGGCATATTGGTTCCAGATAAATGGCTCAGAATTAGCCTCGTCTTGTTGTTCTTTGAAAAACTTCATTCAAATAGATAAAATGTCCCAGAAATACACTCTGATTACTGAAGCTTTTGAAATAAACAAATCCACTTTAGGACAATATTGGGTTTCAGACATATTTATTTTAAGACAATATTGGGTTTCAGACACATTCACCACAAAGAATTCTGTGACACGTAAAAGAGAAAAATATTGGCAAACTATATGGTACATTGATTTTCTAATTTTTAGTATACTGAAGCATTGCCTTCTCATCATTGTTCCATCATAGACAATTGAGTCCAAACTCTACTTACGATTTTCTTCGTGAATACAATTCCTTTCAGTTGAATAGCTTAGATTCAGTAGTCACTTTTATTCATTCTTATACTTTAGCCTATATGCTAAAAATGTAGAAGTTGTATTATATGTGTGGTGATTGTTACTCTAATCGCCTTAATTCTGTATTGGTACTCAACACATATTTTTTCATTTTTAAAGGAAACTAAAAATAAGACAAAGAAATACACTTTTCTTTCTGAAAGTACAAACCCAGGGGTTGACAAATGATTAATATATGCCTAGTGAGCACAAGTAATTAGGCTATAAAATAGAAGTTACACAAAGCACATTTTATTTAGATTATGTTATATATAATTTAATTATATAATAAAGCATAAAATGAGGATAATGTTAAAAAGAATCTATAACTTAAAGACTCCACATTTTCTCTTAATGCTATACAAGCTAATTGAAATTAACAATATATTGAAATTGTTGGCTGACTTGCTTTTCAAAAGAATAACATTTGGGTATCAATCAGGCAGGCTAGAGGAATGGACACAGGGCAAATAAAGCCAGACAGATACAGAGATATGATATCCACTGTTTTGAAATCACTGCCCTATTCAAATTATCATATGGCCAACTTCTACTCCTCATAGTTCGAATTATTAGAAAGAAAACTGGTTCAATTCAGGGAAGTCTCCTGGTGGGCCAAATATGTCAGCAAGTAACTGGAAAAGTTTCATCCGGCTGTGAAGATCTATAGCCAGAACTCTTGACAAATTATGATGGCAACTTATTTGCTGCTTTATCTGTGTCCCATGTTTAAACACTTCTTAATAGTCTCATTGATCTTTTCACAAAATCCCAGCCTTCTACATTCTCTTTTACACATTTGTTTTATTTAATCAGGGACCCACTTTGCACAAATGTGGTTTGCCTATGCTGCCTTTGTCTCCCTCATGTAAGGTTTTATAAAATAATGCAACTTATTCATGGGTTATAGCTAGAAAAAAATATGGCATTCAAATCCCAGCTCTTGAGAAAGATAAAAACAAAACACTTAAAAACAAACTTGAGTTTTTAGGAAAGTTCGAAATTTCTGCAATTTTCCAATGATTCCATTGAAGCTTTTTAGCATTGCATTAGGAAAGATCCATCAAGTTTTGACAGCTTTGTTTGTTTAAGCAAGGTAAAATGTAAAACATAACAATTTTATTAAGCTTTCGGGAAGCACGATTCTCCCTGGACAGTACAAGAAAAGCATTAACAAGGACCACTTTCTAATAATCTTAGAAGACATACTTACTTCTGAATATTTACTCAAATGTTTCAACAACGGGTTTTTTTGAAGTTGGTAGAATTTTTAGTGTGGTAAATATTTAAATGGTCCAGATTCCCTATGTATGTTATATGTAATACTACCATTTTCCATGTTTACTCTGTACTGGGACAAGTGTATGCTAGTAAGGATACGTAGATGGGTAGAAACACAATATTATACGTCTTTGTTCAAATATTTAATGTTGGTATTAAATATTAATAAACTGTTAAATATCAGAAGTTTTGGCTAATAACTTAGCTGAGAAAAATGTCGAATATTGCTTTCAGTTGCCCCCATTTTTTTAAGGATAAGTACACATAAATAGTTTGTCGTAATCAGTGCTATGGTCTGAGTAGACAGCAAGGCAAGAAAAGAAATGATCAGTACATGGGGGATAAAGATGTATTTTAAGGTAAAATCTGAAGCTTGGGTTTGGACGAAACAGTGATAAAAAGGGATATTTTCTTCCTTTGACTTTTAGGGGAAATAATATAAAGTATATATTTTGCATAAATATTATTTTCTCTTATTGAAAATGCCATCCTCTGTATAACAAAAAGAGAGGAAAAGTTTGTCTCAAATAGTTGAAGTTCACTACAGCTCTTGCTGAAGAGCAATATTTTTATTTATTTATTTATTTTGGGAGGGAGTCTCACTCTGTCGCCCAGGCTGGAGTGCAGTGGCCTGATCTCAGCTCACTGCAAGCTCCGCCTCCCGGGTTTACACCATTCTCCTGCCTCAGCCTCCCAAGTAGCTGGGACTACAGGCGCCCGCCACCTCGCTCGGCTAGTTTTTTGTATATTTTAGTAGAGACGGGGTTTCACCGTGTTAGCCAGGATGGTCTCGATCTTCTGACCTCGTGATCCGCCCGTCTCGGCCTCCCACAGTGCTGGGATTACAGGCTTGAGCCACCGCGCCCGGCAATATTTTTATTTTTAAGGGCCCCACTGTTGTCATTCTCTCAAGCTGAAGTTTAGTCTTTAGCACTACGGTTTTGCGATGAATAAATCATCTACTTTCTTAGTGTGTGTCAGAAAGTTTTAAAGCTCAAGTAATAATAAGAGGTTATTTTTCTTCTTTCTTTTGAACTGTTGATAGTAGCCAAAGACAGTGACACTTTGGTGAAGCAGATTTGCCAAGGGAGACTTTGCAGACTCCATAGACGTTGTGTACTGCAGAGTATTCTGTTCTGCAAAATCATTCTACAGGGCTTCTTAGGGCTTTCCTGTTTCTTTTTCAGAGAAGACTGCAAATCAACTGAGTTCACTCAACAAATATTGAGTGCCTACTATGTGCAGGACATTGTTCTATGTGCGTCTTTAATATTCTGTTTTTAAGTGAAAGTGATGTCTTTTAATCTGACAAGCCCATTTAACTCCGTATTTGAAGTTTATGCATGTTGCATCCCCCCTGTTTTGACATGTAAAGACTTAAAGGACACTGACATGAACGAGGACTGGTGGATGGGCATTTGAAGGCTGATGGCATGAGTGTTTGGGTATTCAGCCCGTGGCATTATGATCTTCCCAGACAACAATACTAAATGACATAGTGATTTCTGCTCCCTTGCTCTCATTTGTCATCACAATCATTCTTCCTTTGATGCTTAATTCTCCTCTGTCTTTTACTTTTAAGTTCTACTGACAATCTGCATGTCAGGCCTTTCTTTTGTCCTTAGATTATTGCAAGAGCCTCTGACTTCCTGTCTGAATGGTAATCTAGATTAGTATTTCCAGTGCATTCCTATGAGTCTGCCGCTTGCCAGCTGAAAAATGGTAAAGAATAATCTTAAAGCACTCCATATTGCTATTATTAATGTATATAGAATTATAAAATAACTGGAATCTTTCAGCAGATAGTTGGACATGTGAGTGAATGGAGGCCCAAGAAGCTTAAGTGATTAAGTTCAGGTTTATTAATTATTAGGAAGAAATATTGGAACGAAAACAGAGTTCTATTGAGTTTCAGGTCTGTGTCCTCTCTGTTCTTACAAAATATCTTGCATTAAATTTAGTGTTTTCTTCCACCATGTAAGAGCTCCCAAGAGCAGGGATTATGAAAAGACCCCCAGAAGAAACAGAAGAGGATTCGTGAACATGGTCACCATGCTGAAATATACGGTGAAAATACAAATGTAAAAGAAAATAGTTCAATTATGCTGGTGTATCTGTTGTTTAAACTTAATTGCATATAAAATATGGCTGGAGTGGTATTGTTGTTCAGTAAATGGATAAATAAATGAGTAAAGAAATAGTACATAGAACATGATATTTAGCATAAAATTTTAGTGTAAAATCTTGTTGGAAGTTCTAGTAACTATCTCAAGGATTAGAAACTATCTGGATCATAAACATACCAGTAACTACTACTGTGGGAATCAGATTGGCTTTTAAAAACTTTTTGTTTTAAAATGTTATGCATTATTTGTTTAATTTTTCCAATGACTTGCCCACATAGGTAACTTGATTAATAATGCACTCTTTATTGACTTATTTTCATTTTGTATCTCATGTTTTCACTCTCTTACCAGTGTTTATTGGGGTCACCTCTCAAATAAACTGTGTTCACTCAAATCTGTGTTTTAGTTTCTTCTCTGGGAGAACCCAAAGTAAGACAATTTTTTTTTTTCTAGGATACAATTTTATCTCTAGTTGTCTGCACTGCTTATTCAAAAGGAGGTCTAATGCTCACCTCTAGGAATTTCCCAGTTGTCAGCGCTACCATTTTGGTCAGATATCCCTGTAACTTCTTCCACTTCTCTTCTGTCTCAGGACTTTGTCCTTCTGTCTTAGGTTCTTGCCAAAATTAGGGATAATCTCAGCCTACTTTGATGAAATTTTTAAGACAGTAAGTTTTAGAGGTTGAAGGAGTATTATTTTGTTTTCTTTATTGTATACCCAAGACAATGGTAAGTAATAGACAAATATTACAGATTATTGATTTTCTGTTTTTTTTGTTTTTTTGTTTTTTTTGAGATGGAGTCTTGCTCTGTTGCCCAGGCTGGAGTACAGTGGTGTGATCTTGGCTCACTGCAACCTCTGTCGCCCAGGTTCAAGCAATTCTCCTGTTTCAGCCTCCTGAGTAGCTGGGACTACAGGCATGTGGCACCACACCTGGCTAATTTTTGTATTTTTAGTAGAGATGGGGTTTCACCATATTGGTCAGGCTGGTCTCAAACTCCTGGCCTCAGGTAATCCACCTGTCTCAGCCTCCCAAAGTGCTGGGATTAAAGGCCTGAGCCACCATGCCCATCCATTTTCTGCTTCTTCTGGTAAGACTGTTAAGACCACTTACTAGCATTGGATCTTCATTTAGTTGGCTTTTGGGGATGGATATGAAGGGATTTGTAGAAAATATACATTCAGGCTTTTTGGGCACAAGCTGGTTGGTTACTACTTCAAAGATGGGAGGTATCAGTGTTGAGAGTGGCAGAGTCATGTGGAAGAGAGCAAAGGGAACCACATGTAGGGAATGCTAATAGTTGGTTCAACAGGAGATTGTATAGCAAAGACAAGGAATTAACTTAGGTGCCCATCAGTGGTGGAATGGATAAAGAAAATGTACATATATACCATGGAATACTACACAGCCATTAAAAAGAATGAAATCATGTCCTTCACAGCAACATGGATGAATCCGGAGGCCATAATCCTAAGTGAGTTAATACAGGAACAGAAAACTAAATACCACACATTCTCACTTATGAGTGATAGCTAAATATTGAGCACTCGTGCACATAAACATGGGAACAACAGACACTATGGACTACTACACAGAAAGGAGATGATTTAGTTTGGATATTTGTCCCTGCCCAAATCTCATGTTGAATTGTAATTCCCAGTGCTGGAAGTGGAGCCTGGTGGAGGGATTTGGGCATCCCGGTGGATCCCTCATGGCTTGGTGCTGTCCTTGCCATAGTGAGTAAGCTCTCACAAGATCTGGCATTTTGAAGTGTGTGGTACCTTCACCTGTACTCTGTCTTGTTCCTGCTCTTGCCATATGACATGCTTACTCCTGCTTCGTCTTCCGCCATGAATAAAAACTTCCTGAGGTCTCTTCAGAAGGCAAACAGAGGCTAATTTCATGCCTGCTGTGCATCCTATAGAACTATGTGCCAATTACCACTTTTCTTTATAAATTACCAAGTCTGCGGTATTTCTTTATAGCAGTGCAAAAATGGCCTAATACAGAAAATTGGTACAGAGAGTGGGATGTTGCTATAAAGATACCTGAAAATATGGAAACAACTTTGGAATGGGTAATAGGCAGATGCTGGAAGAGTTCGGAAGGCTTAGAAGACAGGAATATGAGGAGAAGTTTAAAACTTCTTAGAGACTGGTTAAATGGTTGTATACAAAATGCTGATAGTGACATGGACAATGAAGTCCAGTCTGATGAGATCTCAGAAGATGATATGGTTTGGCTCTGTGTCCCCACCCAAATCTCCCATTGAATTTTGATCTGTAGTGTTGGAGGAGGGGTCTGATGGGAGGGGATTGGATCATAGGAGTGGATTTCCCCCTTGCTGTTCTCATGATAGTGAGTGAGTTCTCACGAGATCTGGTTGTTTAAAAGTGTGTAGCACTTCCCCCTTTGCCTTCTCTCTCTCCTGTCACTGTGTGAAGATGTGCTTGCTTCCTCTTTGCCTTCCACCATGATCATAGGTCTTCTGAGGCCTCCCCAGCCATGCTTCCTGTATAGTTTGTGGGACTGTAAGTCAATTAGACCTCTTTTCTTCATAAATTAGCCAGTCTCAGGTAGTTCTTTATAGCAGTGCAAGAATGGACTAATACCAAGAAATGGTACCAGAGGAGTGAGGCATTGCTATAAAGATACCTGAAAATGGGGAAGTGACCTTGGAATTGGGTAATGGGCAGAGGGTAGAACAACTTAAGGGCTCAGAAGAAGACAGGAAGATGAGGGAAAGTTTGAAACTTGCTAGAGACTTGTTGAATGGTTGTGACCAAAATGAAGATAGTGATATGGACAGTGAAGTTCCAGCTGAAAAGGACTCAGATGGAGATAAGGAAGTTATTGGGAACTGGAGCAAAGGTCACTGTTGCTATGTTTTAGCAAGGAGACTGGTGGCATTGTGCCCCTGGTCTAAGTATCTGTGGAGCTTTGAACTTGAGAGAGATGATTTAGGGTATCTTGTGGAAGAAATTTCTAGGCAGCAAAGCATTCATGATGTGGCCCAGCTGCTTCTAAAAGCTTATGCTCATTTGCATAAACAAAGAAATGACCTGAAACTAGAACTTGTTAAATACAAGGGAAGCAGAGCATAAAAGTTCGGAAAATTTGCAGCCTGACTAGGTAGGAAAGAAAAACCCATTTTTCTGGGGAGGAATCAAGGCTGCAAAAATTTGCATAAGTAAAGAAGAGCCGATTATTATTGGCCAAGACAATGGGGAAAATGCCTCCAGGGCATTTAAGAGCCATTCATGACAGCCCATCCAGTAACAGGCCTGGGGGTCTAGGAGGGAAAAATAGTTTTGTGGGCCAGATCCAGGGCCTTGCTGCTCTGTGCAGCCCTGGGACATGGCACCCTGCATCCTAGCTGCTTCAGCTGTAGCCGTGGCTAAAAGGGGCCAAGGTAAAGCTCAGACTATTGCTTTAGAGGATGCAAGCCCCAAGCCTTGGTGGCTTCCATGTGGTATTGGTCCTGTGGTTGCAAAGAAGGCAAGAGTTGAAGTTTGGAAGCCTCTGCCTAGATTTCAGAGGATGTATGAAAATGCCTTGATGTTCAGGCAGAAGGAAAAAAAAAATGGTTTCATATGCCAGGATCAGGCCCAAGCCCAGGCCCATGACCTTGCTACCCTACAAAGCCTCAGGACACTGCTACCTGCAGGGGTAGAGCCCTCATGGAGATCCTGTACTAGGGCAAATGCAGAGGGGAAATGTAAGGTTGTAGTCCCCACATAGAGTTTTCACTGGAACACTGCCTAGTGGAGCTATGAAAAGAGGGACACCATTTTTCAGACCCCAGAATGGTAGATCCACTGACAGCTTGCACTGTGCACTTCAAAAAGCTGCAGGTACTCTACGCCAGCCCATGAAAGCAGCCAAGGGATCTGTACCCTGCAGAGCCACAGAGGCAGAGCTGCCCAAGTCCTGGGAAACTCACCACTTGCATCATGTGGCTTGGATGTGAGTCATGGAGGTCAAAGGGGATTATTTTGGAGCTTTAAGATTTAATGAATGCCCTCGCAGGTTTTGGACTTGCATGGGGCCTGTGGCCCCATTCTTCTGGCCATTTTATCCCATTTGGAACAGGAGCATTTCTTAATGTCTGTATCCCTATTGTATCTTGGAAGTAACTAACTTACTTTTGATTTTACAGGCTCATAGTTGGAAGGGACTTGCCTTGTCTCAGATGAGACTTTGAAATCGGACTTTTGAGTTAATGCTGAAATGAGTTAAGACTTTGGGGGATTGTTGGAAAGGCATGATGTGTTTTGAAATGTGAGAAGGCCATGAGATTTGGAAGGGGGTAGGGGTGGAGTGATATGGTTTGGCTCTGTGTCCCTACTCAAATCTCATGTTGAATTATGATCTTCTGTGTTGGAGGTGGGGCCTGGTGGGAGGTGACTGGATCATGGGGGTGGATTCCCTCCTTGCTGTTCTTGTGATAGTGAGGGAGTTTTCACGAGATCTGTTTTTTTAAGTGTGTAGTACTTCCTCCTTTGCTCTTTCTTCTTTCACCATGCGAAGATGTGCTTGCTTCCCCTTTGCCTTCCAGCCACTCTGGCTTCAGCCTTGGCTCAGAGAACCCCAGAGACGTCTCAGGCTGCTGCTTCAGAGGGCACAAGCCATAAGCCTTGGTGGCTTCCATATGGTGTTAAGCCTGTAAGCATGCAGACAGCAAGAGTGAGTGAGGCTTGGCAGTCTCCTCATAGATTTTAGAGGACGTATGAAAAGCCTAGGTTTTCAGGCAGAAGCTTGTTGCAGAGGCAGAGCCCTCACAGAGAATCTTTACTAGGACAATGTAGAGGGGAATTGTGGGGTTGGAGGCCCCACACAGTGTCCCCACTGGGCCACTCCTAGTGGAGCTGTGGGAAGGGGGCTGCCACCTTCCAGACCCCAGAATGATAGATCTACTCACAGCTTGCACCCTGCACCTAGAAAATTCACAGGCACTCAACAGTCTGTGAGAGAAGCCGTGGAGCCTGAACACTGCAAAGCCAGAGGTGTATTGCTGCTTGAGGCCTTGGGAGCCTCCCCCTTGCACCACTGTGCCCCGGATGTGGGACATGGAGTCCAAGGAGATTACTTTGGAGCTTTGTGATTTAATGGCTGCCCTGCTGGGTTTCAAACTTGTGTACAGGCCCCTTTCTTTTGGCTGATTTCTCCCTTTTGGAACCTCAATGTTTATACAATGCCTGTACCCTCATTGTATCTTGGAAGTAACTAACTTGTTTTTTATTTTACAGGCTTACAAGTGGAAAGGACTTACCTTGTCTCAGATGAGACTTTCGACTTTGAACTTTTGGGTTAATACTTGAACGAGTTAAGACTTTGGAGGACTGTTGTGAAGGTATGATTATATTTTGCAGTGTGAGAAGGATATGATATTTGGAAGAAGTCAAGGGTGGAATTATATAGTAGGGATATTTGTCTCTGCTCAGTTCTCATGTTGAATTTTAATCCCCAATGCTGAAGGTGGGGCCTAATGGGAGGTGTTTGGGTCACGGGGTGAATCCTTCATGGCGTGGTGCTGTCTTTGCAATAGTGAGGGAGTTCTCACAAAATCTGGTCATTTAGAAGTGTGGCACCTTCACCCCCACTCTCTCTTGCTCCTGCTTTTGCCATGTGACATGCTTACTCCTGCTTCATCTTCTGCCATGAGTAAAAGCTTCCTGAGGTCTCCCCATAAGCTGAGGAAATGCTAGCACTAAGTTTCCTGCACAGCCTGCAGAACTGTGAGCCAATTAAACCTGTTTTCTTTATAAATTACCCAGTTTCAGGTATTTCTTTATAGCAACAGGAGAATGGCCTAATACGGGAGGGTGGGGGAAGTGTGGATTGAAAAACTGCCATTAAAAGTAATGGCAAAAACCCCAAATATTTTTTGCACCAGCCTACAGTCCTACACATGTGCTCCTTGTATCTAAAATAAAAACTGAAATTTATAAAGTGGGGAATCGCAGTTATGCCAAATACTCTCAGATTTCCTGGAAGAGTCAATGCATCGTCACATACTTTGCTTGGTTGATCTATTGCGGCCTTCTAATACCCTCCATGAGTTGATTATTATCTGCCTGTCCAATTCTAATTACACCACTTGCTAAGTACATGACTTAGAAAAAGCTACTGAGCTATTTCATATGTTAGTACTCTTACGTAAACAATAAAGATAAAAATGATTCTCTGTAGAGTTGTGAGAAATGGTATAATCTGTGTTCAAGTTCTTAACCATGCTTGCTACATAGTAAGATATCAAAAATGCTAGTTATTATCACTATTATTTTAAGCCATTTCTTTCTAGCTAATGCTCAAAAAAAGGATAAATGCAGATATTCTTGGATGTTACTTGAAGTTGGTATCGTGTGCTATGGAAAGACCTATGTAGAGAATGCAAAGTTAGTATTACAAAAAGTTTAAATCTGTCTTTTAAGGATAGTGGGGAGGAAGTGAGGATGGTTAATGGGTTTGAAAACATAGATAGAATGAATAAGATCTAATATTTGATAGCACAATAGGGAGACTATATTAAAAATAATTTATTTGTACATTTTAAAATAATTAAAAGTATAACTGGATTGTTTGTAATACAAAGAAAGGATAAATGCTTAAGGTGATGAGTACCTCCGTTTACCCTGATGTGATTATTAAACATTGTATGCCTGTATCAAAATATCTCATGTACCACATAATTATGTATAACTACTATACACCCACAAAATTTAAAAAAACTTTAAAAATTTCCCTTTACATCTTTTAAATATCTTTGTTTTTTAAAAAAATAATTTTAGTGATGAATTAATTTTTCTATAGTAATGAACAATCTCTGACTTACAAACTAGAGTTCATCTTGTTATGCACATTACATGTATGCGGTAGCTGTGGCCTGTCCTCCATGTGTCTCCTGCCATATCACACTGAGGAATCAGCCCCTGTGGGGACCTGCCCATTCTTGGTCAAAGGAAAAGCAATAGAGCAGGGAGAAGCTCATAACACTCTAAAAGCTTCTGCTTGGATATGGTATATGTCACATTTACCCACATTCTATTGACCAAAACATGTCACAAGGCTGTCACAAGGCTGAGCCCCAACTGCATGAGGCCAGGATCTCTTCTCTGTCTCTACTGGAAGGACTGGCAGGTCATGTGGAAATAGATGGCATTGAATGATCCTTTTTCAAGGAAGGATGATAGTGAATAATTAGAAACAATTACACAATATGAAGCAAATGAACTTCAAAGGTACTTTTTGGATTCGCCCAAATTTTCTATTTTCCCAGAAGAACCAGTTTTGAAATTGTTTAGTTGGCTCAGACAATTACTCATTTGAAATTTCATGGAGAATTTAAGAGAAAACTGGGGGTTGCTGGTCATCTAGGGCATCAGTCTGCATCAGTTTAATTAAATTAATATGAAAAATGGTAGCCTAAGTCAAGGAAACTAAGGAGGTAAAAAGACACCTATAAAGTGACTGAAAGCTGCCAGCACATGTCAAATTATTTGTTTTGAAGTCATTTCAAATTGCAGTGTTACCTTCATATATTAAGCATAGTCTATTTAAACCACTATATTTAATTACTATCCATCATTTACACCAAGTAATATGTGGTAAAGCTGAATTCCTCCTTTTTCTTTTGGCCTTTTGAATTTTGAGAGATGAAAATAATTTAATCTCTCAAAATAAATTTACACCTTTTATTCTTTAAACCCTTCAGTTCTTCTTAGCATAGAAAACACTGGTTTCCTCTTCAGTTTCAGTTGCCTCATTTCACTGCATTTGTTATAGGCTGAATGTTTGGGTCCCTACAAAACATATATGTTGAGGTCCTAACCTTTAACTATATTTGGAGATGGGGCCTCTAAGGAAATAATTAATGTTAAATAAGGTCATAAGAGTAAGGCCCTGATCTGATAGGAATCATGTCTTCATAAGATAAGATGGCTGGGCGTGGTGGCTCATACCTGTAATCCCAGCATTTTGGGAGGCTGAGGCGGGAGGATCTCTTGAGCCCAAGAGTTCAAGACCAGCCTGGGCAAGATAGTGAGACCCCCTTCTCTCTATATACATATGACGAGACACCAGAGAGCTTGCTTTCTCTTTCTCTTTGCATTAGGATGAAGAATTATAGAGAGCTGTTTGGATCTGTCCATTTTGAAATACAGACATCTCCACTATAGACCCCTAGTTGAATATTAAGTGATTGACTAGAGATATATATTTGGAAGTTGTCAGCATAAAAGAGATTGTTCATACCATGGCCTTGGATGACATTGGTTAGGTCTGACTACTTAGGGAAGAATTCTGAACCCAGAGATACTCTGAAATGTAGAAGTCAGCCACAGGAGGAAGTTCCGTAAATGAGACCAAGAAGCAGCAGCCAGGGTAGTAAGGGGAAAATTAAGAGTGTGTAATTCTTGATGCTAAGTGACAATCAAGAGAGCTCTCATCCTGGTTTCAGTACCCCAGACATATGCATCGTAATTTTAGCTTTACTGCCCTCATACTCCTGGTTATGTATTTTCTGATTCCAACTCTAGTCTACCTTGTCCAGCAAACAGTTTCCTTCTAGACTGAGAAAAGGTAACGTGGAACTTGTTCTTCTTTCCCCACTGGAGTGAAGTAGACCAGTTCACCTTAGCTCAAAGGACTTCAGATTCTGGATTGTATGTTCACAAATCATCTATACATTTCTTCACTTTGATCCTCAGTGATATCAACTCAAAGTTTCTTAATACATATTTTATATAGCTTAGTTGACTGAGGAAATATGTAGATTTCAGAGTGGCAGTGTTAATAACCACAGTGATAATTAGAAATGTTTAGAAGTTGTATGATCAGTCTGTGTTTTTCCTACCACCTCATAGTGGAGAATATAAAAACATCCCTTCATGAATGGAAAAGGGTAGGAGAATGTATGATACTAGAGGAAAGAGAACCAAGTCATTCCCCACAAAGGAATCTGTGCTCCTAAAACATCACTGCCAGTGTTATTATCTGAATATTTGTGTCCTCTCCACCCTAAATTCGTATGTTGAAAAGGTAACTCCTAACATGATGTTACTTAGAGGTGAGGCCTTTGGGAGTCAATTAGGTTTAGGTGAGGTCATGAGGGTGAAGCCCCCAACCAACACCCCATGAAATTAGTGCTATTATAAGAAGCGATATCAGATCACTTGCTTCTGTCAAGATCACTGTATTATTTTCCTGGGACTGCTGTAACAAACTGTCACAAACTTTGTGGTGTTAAACAGCAGAAACTTATTCACTCACATTTCTGCAGGCTAGAATCTGAAATCATGGTGTCACCTGGGTCGTACTTTCTTCAAAGGGTCCAGGAAAGATTTCCTCCCTTGACTCTTTCAGCTTCTGCCAGCTACAGGCTTTCCTTGGCCTATGGCTGCATCACTCCAGTATCTGCCTCCATGGCCACATTGCCTCCTCTTCTGTGTCACATTTTCTTGTCTTTCTCATATAAGAATATTTTTCTTTTGATTTAGGACACACTTGGATAATCCAGAACGATTTCATCTTGAGATTCTTGATTTAATTACATCTGCAAATGAGACAAGTTTTCAAATAAGATAATATTCACAGGCTCCAGGCATTTGATGTGAATATCTTTGAGGGGCTATTTTTTTTGATCTGCTACATTTCCTCCTTGAGATTTGGACATCTTGAAATTAATCTATAGGAAGGTTTTAAGGAGAAAAATAGGCACTAGGAAGT
>NW_012102865.1:3090486-3095486 GCF_000951045.1 Mandrillus leucophaeus
GCGATATCAGATCACTTGCTTCTGTCAAGATCACTGTATTATTTTCCTGGGACTGCTGTAACAAACTGTCACAAACTTTGTGGTGTTAAACAGCAGAAACTTATTCACTCACATTTCTGCAGGCTAGAATCTGAAATCATGGTGTCACCTGGGTCGTACTTTCTTCAAAGGGTCCAGGAAAGATTTCCTCCCTTGACTCTTTCAGCTTCTGCCAGCTACAGGCTTTCCTTGGCCTATGGCTGCATCACTCCAGTATCTGCCTCCATGGCCACATTGCCTCCTCTTCTGTGTCACATTTTCTTGTCTTTCTCATATAAGAATATTTTTCTTTTGATTTAGGACACACTTGGATAATCCAGAACGATTTCATCTTGAGATTCTTGATTTAATTACATCTGCAAATGAGACAAGTTTTCAAATAAGATAATATTCACAGGCTCCAGGCATTTGATGTGAATATCTTTGAGGGGCTATTTTTTTTGATCTGCTACATTTCCTCCTTGAGATTTGGACATCTTGAAATTAATCTATAGGAAGGTTTTAAGGAGAAAAATAGGCACTAGGAAGTTTAATTTTTCCATTCCCCCAGCCACAAGTTTCTAGTTACTTTTGAGTAGTTAGATTGGTCAACTTTTCCAAGAAATCCTCCATGCCCATTATTTCACTCTTATTCCTTTGTTCTTTTGTCATGGGAATGCTTTTCTAAACTCAGTTCAACATTTCAGTTAACTCATACAGAGAAACCAACTCCTAGATGTTGTGTATTGTTCTAAACTCCAATGAGCATTATCTTGTTTAGTCTTCACAATAAACAGAGACTCTTAGAGGTTAGTTGCTCAAGTTCCTTTGGAACCCAGTCTCTTGATTCCAACTTTAATGCTTTCTCCACTCGTCTTAAGAGATAAGCGTGAAAGGGCAAGGTCTGGGAAGGAGGAAGGCAGGCACATGTTAAGCTGGTAACGGCTGTTGCCCAAATGCCTAATGAAAGATTTCATAGGAATGATCTCATAGTTATATGAGAGCAAGAGTGGGTCATGGCCAGCACTGGAGTATCTAAGAGCACTTAAAGGAGGGATAACCCACTTACTTCACCAGCGTCCTTGGGTTTGGCCTGTGTCAGGATACAGGTGGGTCTGATTGCTTAGCTGTGGCAACTGGCTGACACCAGCTGGGGATAAGGGGGTGGGGACTGGCTCACTACAAAGAGATTCCCCAGCTGGAGCTGCTCTCAAGGGGAGGCGGTGTGGGGGCTTAGCTGCTGTGAACAACTGGGTGGCCAGTTGGTTGTGGTATGAGCTAGATTGAGAGAGACGTTATTTACGGGAGCCAGTTCCAGCTGGTAGTCATACAGGATGAGGCCACCCTGCAGAGACGGTAGCAGGCAGGGGTGGGAAAAGCGTGGGCCAGGGACCAGTGCTGAGCTTGAGTAACAAAAAGGATGTCGCGAACCCAATCAGGAATGAAGGGCAACTAAGTGATACGTGCGTGGAGTTGTTGGCTGTGCATCTGGGTCCACTCTTGTCGGTAAAGAGGAGCCTGGCTGGGGCAGGTACGGTGCCTCATACTGTTCTGAGTTTGTCCCCTGGATTATCTTTGGCAAAAATGCTTTAACTTGTTCTCTCCCCTTAACTAATTACATTGGCAGGAGAGTCATAAGCAGGTTTTATAGCAGTATTTACCTTTTACCTTGTACATGACCTTCATATTTTTGATCTACAAAATATAAATATTTTTACATTCCACGTCTCTCATCCAGAAAATGTGAGGATCAGTAAAACAGTACACACATGACTTTCCTGGAAAGAATTGCTATGGAATATAAACACGTCTTGGAAAGGAGATGAAATGGCACAGTATATCTGATTTTCAAAGCGTGCAAAACTAGTGATTAGTTACAGTAAAAGACAAGGCAAGAGACAGTCCCTCTATGAGAATAACTTTGGTTATCTTACACTGTTTTGACAATGTATTTGTTTACTATGTTGAAATTATTGGCCAGAGATTCAGACATGAGTGTTTTTTATTTCCTGCATTTCCAACTAAAACTCCTCATTTCTTTTTCTTAAAAAATTTTTTTTTTTTGCTGCAAGGACAAAAAATGCTACCCATTTCTTTTTTAATTAACTTAGTTGCTAATGAGGAGATTCAAGACCTAAATGTTTAGAATATATTTTGGAAATCCTTCTAACCATGATAATAAAGACGTGGTCTCACTTGTTTGCCTACACACTACTGGTATCCTATTCTTCCTTTGATTTTGAATGTTATATCCTGGTATAGATAGACCCGTGGGCATAACAGTGGTGGAGAAAAGGTAGGGCAAGATGCAAGTCATGAACTTTGAGCTAGCAGACGTAGAAATTCAGGTGAAATAAAAATTCTATACTGGTTTATTTAGGATCATATGCATAAGAAAACATAAAAATTGAGTATAATGAAATTTCTGCCTGATTCGTGAGCGAATCCAAGGATGTTCTCAAGTGGGAGCATTTTGCTTCTTTGCTTTCCTGCCTGATTGAAAAGCAGAAGTTCTGAAGATGGAAAGTCTATGGATGGCACTTTTCTGGAACTGGCAGGGTATGCCTGACATGGTGGGAAGGAGAGTAAAGAGTACGGCCAAATCCACTGAATCACTCCTTACCTCATTCTTTGATGATATCATGAAGCACTTTGCCAGTCTTTAGAAGTCCTGTTTGATTGAGTATCATCCTCCTAGAAAAGTCCATGCAGAACTGTAATGCCATGGAAGTTTATTTGGCTAATCCATAGAGAATGGTGGAGTTACATTCTGTTATCAGAGATATGCCTTCTGCACTCCCATCACTCATTGACCCAGAGAATTTCATAGTATTAAATAGAAAACTTTACAAGCCAGAACTATGTGCATTTACATTACTTAATTAATGTTGAGCAATCACAAGAGCTGTGACTATATCTTGGGACTTACACCTGCTTGACCTAGCCTGCACGCCAAAGTGATACCTTCCAGAACCAAAAGAACAAAACAATTTATGTTTCAATAGTTACAGAAAAAAATGATTCTCAGCTTTTAAGTAACTGTGTTTTTCTTGATTCTGCTAATCAGGTTCAGAAGTACTGAGTTTTAGATTCAAAACACCTAGCAACACATTTTAAAAAACCAAAGATTTAAAAGTAGACATTTATGTTTCTTCTAAAAATTTATCAAATAAAATGCCAAAATATCAGACAGACTGTATCACTCCTGGTCACTTGGCTAGCTTAACCTTCTATATTAAACACATTAAACAATTTTAGTGGTATAAAGCATATGCATACATTGTCATATTTTGCTCTATGATTATTAAGAAAGATAGAATGATAGAGGAAAATACTTGATGTGGTAGAGTCCTTATGAAAATATTTCTTTTTCTTCGAAAGCCCCTCTGGCAGTCATCTTATTTTTATAGAAATGGCAGGTATCCATATTTTACAATAATTTTCTCAGAGACGGAAATAAATAAATGTCCCTCTACTTCCTTGTATTGTTTCAATACATATTTTTATAGCATTCTTAATTTTCAAGATATGATATAATTTTTTTTTTATTTTTAGTTATTTTTGTTGCGTTAATTGGCATGTTAGTTGGCTAGGGCTGCTGTAACAAAATACCCCCATACTGGATGGCTTTAACAATATACATTTATTTTCTCACAGATCTGGGAGCTAGAAGGCTGCGATCAAAGTGTAGGCTGGGTTGATTTGATTCTGAGGCTTTCACTCTTTGACTCGAATGTGGCTGCCTTCTTCCTTCATCTTCCACGGTCTTTCCTCACTCTCAGTGTGTGTGTGTCTGTGTCCACATTTCCTGTTCTTATAAGGACACGAGTAATATTGGACTAGGGCCTACCCTACAGACCTCATTTTAACTTAAATACCTCTTTAAATACCTTATCTCCAAATGCTATTACATTCTGACATACTGGGGATTGGGACTTCAACATGTAAATTTTGGGTGACACGATTCAGCCCCTAACGACTGGTTTATTTTCCAGCCACTGTAATATAGGTTTGGTGAGGTAAAGGATTTCTGTCTATTTTGTTCAGTTTTATATACTAAGCATCTGTATCAGTTCCTAGAACATAATAGACATGAAATTAATATTTGCTGAATGAATAGATCAATGAATCAGTCAATGGATAAAACCAGTAAGTTGAGTGACAAATATGTAAACCTCAGAGCTCTCTACATATAACAGATGCCACATTTGCTACTAAAGATCATTTGGACTTGAATTAGTAAGATTTGAACAGTCTTAGTTCTGCTTATTCTGGCATATGGGCATATCAGCAACATTTGTGGGTAACGTGTGTAATTAGAAATAAGTACCAAATAAAATGCATTAATAATTTCAGAATGAAGAATAAAAAGCACATCAACTGTGGAGGAGAGACAGAACAGTAGGGGTTCTTGCAAGCCAATAGAACTTTAAGGACAAAGATTTGTAATTAAAAATGAAGTGAATTTAATCTTTGCTGCTAATCACTCCTGCACTGTTAGCCTGTTTTCATCAAACTAATTGATGGCATATGGAACAGATGCATGGTGAGATTACAGCTCCACTTTATGGCAGGGTTATAACAAATGTGACTTTCCCCCTATTACGTGCATTAACATTCAGAAAATGCACTCCTTTGCTTTCTTCACATGCCAACATTGGTTCTTTTGTGCAAAGCTGATTAAAAGGAATCAAAGGATGTTTAATAGAAATGGAATCCATTTGATTCTCCTAAGTTGTTTCTGAAATGCTGACTATGTGCACTGTAATGTGGAGGACGCACATTCTTAACTTCAACTCCACATAAAAGTTTGTAGACAAAGGTTAAACACAATCTTTACTTTTTCTTTTGACATATTTCAAAATTCATTTTTGAAGTATGTGATAGTTAAAATAAAATTTTATAAAATTTGCCTCTTCTGTTTTTAGAAAGATGACTTAAGAAAGAAGCAAGTAATATCTTTAAAATTATCTGTCCAGGCT
>NW_012102865.1:3095536-3097497 GCF_000951045.1 Mandrillus leucophaeus
CAGACCTCATTTTAACTTAAATACCTCTTTAAATACCTTATCTCCAAATGCTATTACATTCTGACATACTGGGGATTGGGACTTCAACATGTAAATTTTGGGTGACACGATTCAGCCCCTAACGACTGGTTTATTTTCCAGCCACTGTAATATAGGTTTGGTGAGGTAAAGGATTTCTGTCTATTTTGTTCAGTTTTATATACTAAGCATCTGTATCAGTTCCTAGAACATAATAGACATGAAATTAATATTTGCTGAATGAATAGATCAATGAATCAGTCAATGGATAAAACCAGTAAGTTGAGTGACAAATATGTAAACCTCAGAGCTCTCTACATATAACAGATGCCACATTTGCTACTAAAGATCATTTGGACTTGAATTAGTAAGATTTGAACAGTCTTAGTTCTGCTTATTCTGGCATATGGGCATATCAGCAACATTTGTGGGTAACGTGTGTAATTAGAAATAAGTACCAAATAAAATGCATTAATAATTTCAGAATGAAGAATAAAAAGCACATCAACTGTGGAGGAGAGACAGAACAGTAGGGGTTCTTGCAAGCCAATAGAACTTTAAGGACAAAGATTTGTAATTAAAAATGAAGTGAATTTAATCTTTGCTGCTAATCACTCCTGCACTGTTAGCCTGTTTTCATCAAACTAATTGATGGCATATGGAACAGATGCATGGTGAGATTACAGCTCCACTTTATGGCAGGGTTATAACAAATGTGACTTTCCCCCTATTACGTGCATTAACATTCAGAAAATGCACTCCTTTGCTTTCTTCACATGCCAACATTGGTTCTTTTGTGCAAAGCTGATTAAAAGGAATCAAAGGATGTTTAATAGAAATGGAATCCATTTGATTCTCCTAAGTTGTTTCTGAAATGCTGACTATGTGCACTGTAATGTGGAGGACGCACATTCTTAACTTCAACTCCACATAAAAGTTTGTAGACAAAGGTTAAACACAATCTTTACTTTTTCTTTTGACATATTTCAAAATTCATTTTTGAAGTATGTGATAGTTAAAATAAAATTTTATAAAATTTGCCTCTTCTGTTTTTAGAAAGATGACTTAAGAAAGAAGCAAGTAATATCTTTAAAATTATCTGTCCAGGCTGGGCACAGTGGCTCATGTCTGTGATCCCAGTGCTTTGGGAGGCTGAGGTGGGAGGATTGCTGAAAGCCAGGAGTTTGAAACCAGCCTGGACAACATAGTGAGACCCCCATCGCTATGCAAAAAAAAAAAAAAAAAAAAAATTAGCTGAGTGTGGTGGCACATGCCTCTCATTCTAGCTACTTGGGAGGCTGGGGTGGAAGGATCACTTGAGGCCAGGAATTTGAGGCTGCAGTGAGCCATGATGGTGCCACTGTACTCCAGCCTGTGTGACAGAGTAAGACCCTGTCTCTAAAAAGTGATAATAACAATAAATAAAAAAATTCTGTCCAGAAATAACATGTCTTTTCATTAGTTTTTTTTTATAGCAATCATTAAACGAAATAGGCATGGATCTAAATAATTGTCTTCTCATTATAGATTTTGGAGTCATTGAAGGAAAGCAAAATACAAATTAATGATGATAATACTGCTCTGTAGTTACATAGAAGAATCACATGTGAATGACTTAAACTTTGGCATGATTCATACATGTTACTTTTAACATAGATAATGAGCATTTCACCTTGAAATGAGTGCTAGGAAACAGGAACTTAGGCAAAGTGTGATGCCTTTTAATATTAACCACGTCTCTGTTCTTTTTAGCTTGCTTCTCAATTGTGTACCTTGATGTGACCCCCAAAGTGATTTCAGTTTGCTGTAGACTGAATGCTTGTAACCCTTCTCAAGTTCATATGTTGAAATTCTAACACCTAACGTGGTGGTACTAAGAGGTGGGGCTTTTGAGAGGTAATTAGATCATGAGAGTAGAGCCCTCATGAATGGGCTTAGTGCCC